>NC_137651.1:15075497-15280497 GCF_963422515.1 Blennius ocellaris
CTCTTGCCGATTTATTTCTCCACCTCTTTTAATAGGTTTATTTTTGATCATTTAAATTTCAAAACAAAACTTAAGTGTGGGAATAATGAAACTGAAAAAATATATATTTTTGACATTAAGTTGGAAAGTGGAACATGGACTGGATCTTTGCCACCCTTGCTGTTAGGTACAGGGAAACTAATATCCAATATAATCACACTACCTTTCCTCATTGAATTGAAAATGCTTTTTCATAAACAATTCTACTTGTTGCAGCTTTGTACAAAATTTACACAAACTCTAGAAGATAGACTTAAGCTGTACTCATTTCCTTTATAATATCTGAAAATCTAGAAGCAATGTTTACACACAACGAGTGATAATCATCATATATACCTGGGGTATATAATGATAAACACTGTGGCCTTAAAATAAAAAGACAATTAATCACTATTATCTCAAGACCTGGTTAGCTTAATTTTTTTCTGCTTCTCTACAGCAAAGTAAACTGTGAGAGTACTTTACTAACATAGCATATTTTACCCCTTTACAACAATCAACAAGCTTTTACGTGATCCGTCACAGTCATCTGTTTGCCCACACAATCAATCACAGCATGCCAATGGTGACAACTGGCATCTACACATGGACAGGATGAGGTGGGGAATCATAATTGCTGAGCCTTGGATTAGAAGAAAACCCACAAACCGCTCTACCACGGTCACCAAAGATTTGTAGATACACGATATAATCACTGACGGCTTTGTATGTCTCAAACGAGTGAACATGTGTGTACAAAGTCATGTGTTAGTTCCCACAATCAAAAGGCCACGGTTGGAGTTTGAGCTAAAAGCTCACAACACACTCATAATGGACCAATAGCACTGAATGCCAAGTATAGTTGCATGCCAGATGATTTTGTTTAGATGTAGTTAATGAACGACTTCAGCGGTACATTTCATCTTGACGTGTTTGTTTAGAGCACTCTATCAAGTCTTGTAGCCTTGAAGACATTTCACAAACATCACAGAGACATAAAAAATAAATGAGATACTGTAAGACAGTGACTAAGTAATTTATAGCACCACGTAAAACAATAAGTACTCCAGTCATATTTTGTGCCAATTCATCCTACAGCTGTTGTCATACTTCAGTATCTACCAGAATCCGGGACTGTTGGAGTGACAGACAAACAATTCCTTCTCCAGAGCCACTATCAGTAATTGTTGTCATTTTCGTTCAAGATTTGAACTTCAGCCGTGGAATGCAAGACACTTTTCGTCTGGAGAGAGATAAAAAAAAAAAATAATAAAAAAAACCTCTTGAAATACACATTCTGCAAAGTGTCCTGTATTCATTTGCATCATTAAAGGCATGCATACTTTACACAGACAGTAATACTGCTGCTCATAGTGACAACAAAGGCTGCGATATATTTCCAGCATCATGTGTGGATTGTTTTTGCATGCCGATAGAATACGTGAACACTCACATATGATAATCTGCCCTCTGTTTGACTGCAACAACAAACTACGGTGAGTTTATGTGAAATGAATGAAAACATGAGGAGAAACTAGAACCTGTGGCCTTTATGGAGAACGACCTCCCTGAAAAAGATTTGTCAGAAATATCCAACACATCTGAAATTACTATCCATCAAGGCAGTACTGCTGAATAAACAGACAATCTATCTGCAAGGATGGCGCACAGCAGAACACTAAATCTTTACAGCTTCACAACTTTCTTGTTTTGATCAAATAAAGATAAAACACCAAGATCTGACTGAGACTGAGGAGGAGCGCCGTCCTCTTAACTCCACAGTGCAGCATTACATTGAGGAATACTTGCACATTACACCTTGAGGGGGAGATATAGCTCCACTCGATAATGAAAGCATTTCACACTTGGGGATGCGGTCATGGTTTTACACTGTCCCTTGGGAGACAATATTTCTTCAGTTTGAACAAAAAAAAAATCTTGCAATGATAACGCAAAAGATAACCCTGGTCCTGTCTTCTGTCTCTTCACAGTGATCACCATCCTCAGAAAACACAACAGACATACAAAGAAGGAATACCAATGATATTTTTGTAGCTTATAAATCAACATTTTATAGCACCTTTGGCTGACTGTAGAAGTCAATATTGATTTGTTTAAAGACATCTTCCAAATAGCAGAGAATATCAAGTTTCTCTGTAGTGAGATAAACACGTGGGTCACAGCCCTCGAGCAGACAAAGACCTGAAACAAAAAGCTTTTGCCCAAATATATTGGTATAAAATGCACAATAATAACTGCACTCCCATTATGAGACAAAGACTCAACCGACGTTGAGGACGTGTGGTTATCACTCCTGACACAAACATTTACACCCCCAGGTAGTTGAAGTAAACAACTGACACCGGATCAGGTAAAACATGCAAACTTTGCACAGCAAGGCCCTGACATAGTTTCTTTGACAGACAATGCTAATCATTGCAGTAGCTGGAATATATGCAGAATGTCATATTTTATCTTAAAATCTCGTCAGAATAATATCATAAAATTTAAGAGTTTGCTGGTAAAAGTTTTAAGATTTGAAATCGAACATTTGTTGAACATCTTTTTCTCAGTAGCGTGATGACTCTTTGCTCGTGGCATCTTTCACTATTTCTTCCTATTTATCAAAATACTTTAAAAAAAATTAAAGCCTACTTTAAAAAAAAAACTAAATCAAATTCCATTTACTGACTGATGACGTAATATTGCATCATTACTTAATCATCTCAGAAGCCAGTTATATCCTCATCATCCATGGAAGAACAAACTTGATTTAATTCTTTAATCATCTTCAAACGACTTTCAGGAATCTCAGTAAATTAATCTAATGCCTGAAAATTGAGCCAAACACCATTGCATTCCTCAACTAACAGTTGTCTGTAATGAATCTCTGCTACAAATTCAAAAGCACATCTACAGGAATGGAAATAAGAACACATTAGCCTCATTTCCAATGCACAGAATGTGCTGCGGCCAAACGGGATGAAACAGTACGGTAAGGCAAAGTGTATCCAGAACCCAAATCTGTTGCGCATTTCCACCACAGAGAGTACGGTTAAAAGGAAGGTGGACATGCAACATGTTTTAATATCGCGGGCGTCTCGAGAGCACCATAAACCACTGACCAATCAGTAGACCACTGCGTTTCGCTTCTCATGTGACCTGTTCTATAGTGCTGGGTACCCCAAGGGGAGGAGTGTCGAAAAATCTGAACCCTTTGGTACAGTTCTTTTGGTAACATCCACAACTTTTGCAGTGGGGACACTAGAAAACCCGAACTGTACCGGCGCATTCTGCGCAGTGGAAACCGGGCTATAGTCAGATATGAAAGCAAACACATTTTCAGATGCAGACTGACTTCTTCAGCAAAGTAAACTATAAAATATATGCCCAAACAAATTAAGGTAAAAGGTAGATTTTGAAGGGAATATTTAATTGCTTGATTCTTCAAACCCATGACTTTAGATGGTTTTTTAATATGAACACCAAACTAGTTTGAAACCGATCCAAACAGTGCAACGTCACATGATGATGGAAGAAAAAGTCTGATACTAAATTGAAGGATTTACATCTGACATATTTATACTTCACTACTTACCAATCACAATATGTGCACTTTAATCTACAATTGTGTTTTTTAAGCACACAATCCTTCATCCACGTGTGAACAAAAGTCAAGCTCTCAACAATCAATACGCAAAAGTGGCACATTTGTCTATATTGCAAACAGGAGCACAATGCCGAGCAAACAACTCAAACACACAAAATCGTTTGTATTAAAAGACTATTGTCTCTTGGAAGTATTAATGGCCAGTCTTTGAAATACTATAACCAACATCTTGACTCTACAAATTAGTGATTAATAACCACATTAGTGCCGGTGGCAGGAGCTTTGCAGCAGCAGGTAGTACAGTAGGTAAGGAAGATGTTGGGAGAAGACGGGAGTGGGCAAAGTGTGAGTAGCCTATACCAACCTGCTTTCAGTACCTTGCTCCTTCTTCTCTCTGACCTTCAGCCACTTCCTCAGCAGGAAGCGCTTGCGGCGGGGAGACGCACTGGGCGTGGAGCAACTCGACCAGGAGGAAGCGGCGTCTTCGTCGCTGGACGGCGTGATCTCGATGGAAGGCAACTGGAGGTATTCCTTGGAGCTGGAGCGGGATCTGGCCGTGAGATGATTGTTTGCCAGGCGCCCTGCTTCGACATCCCTCTCACTGGGCACGTTCCTCATCCGACGCATTTTGAAGCGCTTGCGGCGGAGAGTCGGAGTCGAGGAACTGGATCGTATGCACCCGTCCGACACTATGTTACATCCTCCATCCGAGTACATTGGAGCATCTTGAGGCACACTCACCTGAAGCGAAGGGGGTCTAAGAGTGTCGCTCATGACTCAGACACAGAATAGCCCTAAAAAGTGCAAATCCAACCTTCCAACACGCTTCCTTTTTGAGATTAGATGTGCCAAAAAATGCTGCCTTTGCAATCCTCCAGCGTGAAGGGCTATTAACTGCAAAAAAAAAAAAAAAAAAAAAAAAAAAAAACCTTTCAGTGCTGAACAGATGGAGCACAATTGAAATCCTCAGCAATCTTTGGTGTATTTCCCATTGCAGTCACAAGTCTTCCTGTTTATTTCAAGACCCCTTCCACATGCCAGCCAGTGAATCATAAGTCTGGCTGAGAAGTCCTGATAGTAGATAACTTTGGCCTCACCAAGTCCTTCTGCTGCTCCACGGCTTGTTGGTGGATATGTATCAGTTCAGTGGCGGGTTGACAGACTGTGAAGAGCAGTCTTGTGGCAGTAAACTCAGTCTCTCAGGCCGGGAAGAAGAGGGCTAGATTAGATAACAAAGGGGGCTTCTGTTCTGAGAGCCGCAGATGAAACATGTATAAGGCCTGTCAGTGAGTGTAACACAATTCCTTTGCTGGTCCTCCCCGGAGACCGGCAGGCCAAGTTACACACACACAGTCGCTTACACATTGGCCGTGCTGCCGCCCGAGCTGCCAAGGCTGTTACCTTAGCTGCTGTTGCTAATGCTAAAAGTGAAGGCACCAGCTGTCAGCCCTTGAATATTGATGCTGATGTTGCGTATAAGGCTGGAAGGCTGTTTGTTGTCACTTTGTGCTCATTTGCGGGCGCTCCAGGCGGAGGAAGACGCTGCAGGTCCAGGTTGCTCCTGCACTGTAGGCTGAGGTCCAAGAATGTCCTCGTCTTCGTCACTGCCTAACTGTTAGAGGGAGGTGATAGGGCTGCAAGGTAAAGGCAAGGATGAGGATGATGGAGATGAAGAGGATCTTGATGATGACCAAGCTCAGCAACCACACTTAAAACGCACAGGCAGATAGTCAAATAAGGTTGTACAGAATAAGCAGGCACACACACACAGATAACCAATCACACCAAACAGGCTCCCTGATATAAACTGCCTATTCACCACCATGCACCAGCCTATCTAGCCCTGATGCCTTGGTTCTCTAACAGGATGCTAAGTGCATAAAGGACCTTTACCCCTTCAGTCAATGTCCACAAACACATCAGAGATAACGTTAAACGTCTCACAAAGCAGTTATTTGAGTGGCAGCCATCTGCCTCGTCTATTAAAGGGCACTCAAGTGCACACAACAACAAAGAAGGCACTTTCAAAACACTTCCCACTATAACCAATGTCAAAGTTTGACTTCAAGATCCAATATTGTCACTGACTGTTTGATAACCACCTCTTAATTGTTGTTGTTTTTTTTTCCGTGAACGCAGGTCCCAAAACCATACCTGTCAGTTTACAAGCTGCAATGTGAAGCCAAGTGTACTATAATTATGCAAACAAAAACAAAACAAACTACATTAAACAAATGCAGTCAGCGCAGTAAAGGTTCGTGCAAAACTGGATCGAAATACATACGACGCCAAGTCGATAGTAAACGGAATCATGTGCATTCTTCTCTTTGCTTACACCATGTTTAATACTGGAATACTTGTTATGCACATATGGCTTTCTCAGCTGGGCATGTACAAGGTGTGATAGAAATTCATGGGAAGACTATCCAGTTCCAAAAGAGTGGAGAGTGTGCCTGCCAGGAAATATTATTGAACCTAATATCACCAGTATTATTATACCTAAAATGACAAAAGAAAAGTGGAAAAAATGGTACAATTAAAGCTAACACCTACACTTTGTAAGATCTCTCAATCGTTTGATTGAGAGACAGTTCAAAATCCCATAAAGATACAACGCCGTTTTTTGTGGAAGCAGGAATGGGATCTTAAATGTGGAGAGTGATTAATTTTTACTCTGCATGCATGAGCTCTCAAATGTAAATCTCAGCCTTGTTACTGTAAAAAAAAAAAAAAAAAAAAAAAAAAAAGTCCAACCATGCAGTGGAATCGTGAGGAGGAAGTGAGAGCATGAAAAGCCTTTTCTTCAGGGGGAAAAGGCCTAATTATGAAGACGTTCTTAGAGTCTCTGTGGGAGTGGGATTTGACAACGGTAGTCACGACACTGCAGACTATATTGTAAGGCGAAAACAGTGCTTCTGTTTAGGGTTTGAAGAGTTGGCCAAGAAGCTTATGTGATTAAAATACTCATACCCATAGTTAGAACTGAACTGTGTATATAGTTCTAACTGCATTTGCAGGACAACGGGTAAATCCCTTTGACAGAGTGTGAATAAGAGTTTGAAATAATAATGTCAAAGCATAATGTCTACTTCTGAAAATGTATGCCTCAATAGAACACCAAGTTCTCGCGTCAGCCCGTTTGCGCCCAGTAAAGAGAGATCTGAGATAAGAAAGCACCGACAGAAAGCACTGATCCTTTGTCGCTGACAAAATGTAACTGAGGATGAACATCCTTGCAGCACGACTGCAGGGATGTTCATCCTCAGGTGGTTACTTAATTTTTTTTCTTTTTAATCTTGCACTTTTTACAGAGAAGCTCTATTTTTACCCAAAATGAGAAATACAAAGAGCTTTTGTTAGAAGGCGTTTCCTCCTTTCGGCACGTCTTTAGATAAAACCGTGGATTCAAACAGTATAAGTTACTTTTAAATCTCGTCAGCAGAGACACACTCACAAGTATCTGAGTTATAATGCTAAAAGATCAGTCAAAATCTGCATTTTGTCAGTGTGATTAAACCTATTTCTAAAAAAATTCTAGATTTAATCAGTGGCGCAACGAAACACCCCATTATGTTTCTCTATCCATACAAATACAATACCACTTTATATATCTGAATAATCAGTTTCCTTTTATGTTATGGAGGAATAAATGTTCCAAAATGAAATAAACGCACAATTAATTAACTAATTAAATGCATGGTTGATTAATAAAAATTGGAATTAAATATCTAAATGTGTCAATTCAGTAAAATATAAATTCATTCTATGTAAAAAAAAAAAAAAAAAAAAACATATTTCATTGTTTCATGGTTCTGTGTTGATGCTAGCAAAATTCCAGAGTCATAGTATACGTCTTATACATTTTTAGAAATTGATACATTTCAATAACATCAATAAACTATTAAATGAGTTCACATGCATTATCAATTAATCATGAAATCTACCCTACTGTGAAAGGCTTTTTCAGATGTATTAATAAAATGTCTTTAATCTAATAAACTCAGATTTGGAGGATGCTGAAAAAGAAAGCTTACAGATGTAGACTCGGTTATGCATGCACAATGTGAATCTAAGCAAATATATCCACATGCATGTTTGCTTAACAGACATGCACTGTGACTTCAAATCAAATTCAATTCATGTGCAAACTTACTTGGTGATGAAGATAAAAAGAAAGAAAAAATGGTTGACCAAACCTAAAAGTAATTGTCAAGTCAATAAATCAAAAAAATGTATATTACATGATAATTGCATTAATTATTAATTATATTTTAATACAACTTATAACATCATTTGAGCTGATTCATATTTAGACAAAATGGGAAATTGCTTCTTAATTGGATTTTCTTTCATTGCGGCAAATTCTGGCTGGTGTTGCTCCTGAGCCATGTTTTTTTTTTACAGAAAACCAGAGGCTTTTCAAATGCATCAATTATAGTAGTATTTATAAGTTTAAAAAAAAAAACTACCATCGGGCATCACCTTTCTTAGTCACAAACTATTATTTCAATAACCAGTCAGCCACACTCACAGGTTTTAGAAAAAAATCTCATGTGAGTGTGAATATAAAGTGAATTATCATCATAAGGGTGAATCATCATCTGCATGTTAATTAAAAACACACAAGCAACTTGCAGTGGGTGTATAGTGAATATTTTAGTATATGGCAAAAATAGTGATCATTATACTTCATTCACGTATTTCATCCTGAAGCCAGGCTAAAATATCCTTTCAATCAAAACAATCCCATTTTAATGGATAAAAAAAAAAAGAGTTAAGACAGCAACTGACTGGTAAAACATTAAAAAAACAAAACACAAAGGAAAAGTTAAATTATGTTTTAACCTCAACTTTGAAGCACCATTAAAACCTGACCAAACACTGTGACATGCAAATCTGTTCCTTATATACATTTATGACATGAGATGAGAAGTTTGTCTCCTTTCAGCAATCATGTTGTAAATATGTTAAATAAACAGTACTTTCTTTATGGTGGTCATAGCTCATTTGATTTACTACCCTTGGAAATTTTCAGACTTGTGTTGAGTTAAATAACACTGCAAGCATAAATCGTAATTTTAATATTTTAAGAACAAAAAATAAATGGCAGCAGGTATAGCTACTAGCTTCTCCTTTATAACAAACACCATAGCAGAGTACCGTTTAGTACACATGTTGAGTTATCATGAGTTAGAATAACCGAAGACAAAATCAAATTAAATAAATATCTTTTAAAAACGTGTCAGAAGCAGAGCACTACTCGTATATCAAGCGAAACTCTAAATGCAACATTTGCATTAAACTAAGTAGGGTTAGGGTTATCTGTCCGTAACTCTTTCTCATGAGTGAATAAAGCAAAAATGTATCATACTAATAAACCAGAATTTTATAGAGATCCACTATGACGACACAAAGCCCTCGTAAAATTTTTCCGAGGAGGAAAATGCCTTGTTGGGCTATCTTTAGAGCAGCGCTTCAACAATCTATGTAATCACGAACATGTTTTCTGTTTCATGTTCATCTTAAAACTCTCAAATAAATGAGTTATGAAATTCAGACGCAACTGTGAAAAGTGCTGTCAGAGAAGAAAGGTGTCAGTCTATATTGTTTGTCATGCAGACACACCTGACCACACACCTGACCTGCAGGCTGAGTGCGGAAGTGGGGAAATATCATGCATTAATCATGGCCAAACAGCGTTTCTGGTTACAGTTTCACACGTTCTAGTTGTTTCGGGTCACACCGTGACACAATCAACCTGCGATAACCTATGAGAGTCTTTGACCTTGCTGACATGATGTTCCATCAAGTCTGATAAATGTTTTTAGTTTTTTTTTCTCTCCAGAATTATATAGAAGGAGAAACACTGTGAAACACTGCTCCCTAGCTGGAGAGCATGTTGATACACCTGTATACTGCAATATTAAAACCCAGAGGCACAGCGGGAAGGACCCTAATGGTCTAGCCATCTTGTGTCTCAGAGGCTTTTGCACTCTGCTATGTGTACATTAGTGGAGTCAACAGACGGACTTACCGCAGAGCCGCTTTGCTGTTACAGCTGAGATGGAGATCACAGTCCTCAATCGCCACCATGACTGCGCAGCGCAGAAAAAGCATGTGATAGCTTGCCTTCCACGCGTCATTACGGACCATCAAAGTCCAGCTCTATTGTTCCCCGAATCTCTATTCTTAGCAGTCATGTCCCTGTCAGCACAAAGTCAAAGACTGTGGGTAGATTACAGAGGCACGCTAATGGTGATTAAGAAACACTCGTGGAAATGCAAGTACAAAAAAAAGGGGGAGACTGATTAGGCAAATTAATTCTTGACAAAAGGTAAAGAGATATACTTCAGAGGAGACTGGGAAATCTCTCTGACATGGGGCTTCTGTGTGAAAAACATGACAAAGAAGAGGCTGCTGTAATCAGCATTACAATGCGGAAACTTTCATTTGTTAAGAATTAAATACTCACCAGATAGAAAATGTGTCATTGTGAATCTATTTTTTACAACACACAATATCACTTATTTTTTTTAAATAATTGTGCTGTACATGTCATCATTTTCAGTTACTTAAAATTGTACATAAACATTCTAAATCCCATTACTATGTACCACCTTTCAGATTCATGATACCTCAAAGAATAACATAAAAAACTGAAGATTGAAAGAAACAAAGTATTTACAATGGGACAAAAACTTTGTTATCTCTTGTCGATACTCAGAAGAATTCTCTAATTACATTTAAACTTTTGAGCCGATACTTGCTTGTGTGGAAAATTCAATGTTTTTTTTAAAGTTTGGATCGAGTTGGAGGTTGTTAATATTTGATCCACTGTTATGGCACGATGAGACCTGAGGCAACATAACTCACCTATCTCTTTGCTTCCATGCGCTAATCTACGGGGGTAAATCTCACTAGTATCCCTGCAGAGCACAGTGAGTCACTGGATGGAAGAAGGGACACATTGTACTGGAAATGACTGCATTCATCGGGCCACTCTCACTCAAAACAGAGCCCGAGTCTGCTTCAGTGTCTCTCAACAGACAAAAGTGTCAAAAGAGGCCGTCCCCTTGTATAAAAATGACTTCATTGTAATTAGAAATACAGTTGGAAGATTATGTGCAGTCATGAAGGTTACGCACAGCAACAATGCTAAGCAGCATTAGAAGACAATCCAGAGGCAGCAAATACTGAGGCTTTCCACTGAGATGTGTATACAAACTTTATTATCCAGCTACCCAAAGTGCATCCTTCTTAATCACAGCTGGCAAGCAATCCCACGTCCCTGAGTTCTCATCATGAAAGGGGCTGCCTCCTCCTCCTCTGGTGAGACTTGCTGTACTGATCAAAACCAAAGCTTTCATCTCTTATTTAGACACTCCGCTTTCCAAAAATAGCCTTCTTACACTATGGAAACAAGGCAGGGCTCTTTTGTGAAGTATGGTATGTGTGAGTATAGTAAAGACTACATCCTGGTTGATTGTAAGCCAAAGGTGTGATGCAAAAAGTGGGAAAAAAAGGGAATTCATCTCTGATTAGATCCGATAGAGAAAAAAGAAGTAGGTCATGCAGTAGCCAAATGATTTCAAATTTGGTTTGTCTGGCTAATCATGCTGGATTCCCAGGCTTACTGAAACACTTCCCATACATCAGCTCACCAAATAGGACACGCGATTCACTAATTAGTAAACTGGTACATGGACGTTCAACCCCCACAGGAGGTCTCCACAGATAAAGAAAAACAAACTGAGCAGGAAGATGGACATCACAACATGCTTGATGGAAAATAATAGTCAAATCAGCATCGGAACGTCATTTCATCAGGTGACTCCAGTTTGGGACATAATGTACTAAACTATGATGAGAGGAAGCGATCTGATTAACATCGGTCTTATTACAGGTGGAAAGAGCTGAGTGGAAGTCTGGGTTGTGCACTTAGAGGCCACACACAGACATTTGTGCTTAAACACAATGACAAGATCTATCAGTTTTTCAGCTGTGCAGCAGTAACTGAGAGCCCTTATGAGACTTTAGCAAATGAATATTTGGTGTTGCAAACCTGAGTAACGAGTTCCTGTGGTGAGATTGAACCTGCACCATCAAATGCTGCAAAAGTGATCATAATTGGATAAATAATTGAGGGTGTGCGCACCTTATTTCTGGTACACTATATTTATAGTAGTACTGTGAAGTCACTGTGTCCTTGTTTTTAGAACATCCTTGCCATAACTGGGCGTTACACATCTCAAATGAAAAATCAGCATGTGGTGGTCCTGTTCCGAGCTCCAGTAGACATAATCATCCTGGTTCTTCTGAGCAAGGAAAACTTTTTAGATCCTCACTCAGAGCTGATTTGAACAACTAAAACTTCTCATACCCTTGACTAAATTATTCAGTCACCTGAACCGCACTGGTTGTAAGTAAATGCCCCTTATTATACATGTCATAAATCAATTAGTACATCTCAAAATGAAATACGACGGTTTGTAGTCTTTTGCCATCATTCATACCACAGACACCTAAACCAAGCAGGAAAGGAGCAGCTCAACATGTCTCTTGCACATGAGTTCCTCTTATCGAAGCAGAACCATTATCACACGTGCCAGTCAATTTAATATTGCTCACCCAAGACTGGACATACTTCAAATATCTGAGGCTTTTAACAGGATGCAAGAAAAAAAAAAAGCAACCCAAAAAACATCTCTGACACAACAAAAACTACTGAAGTAAATACAATAGCATGCAACTGCGCAGTCTTTTCACCAGCCGTCGTTTCCTGTGGGGTAAAGAGGCATTTTCCCAGGCCTGACAACCACAAGCAGCTGGGAAAAGACAGGCTGTCGGAAACCAAGACACACGAGTTGCATTCAAAGTGGGCTCATTCAGAGTCGGGTTGTTTCTTAGATGTGTAAAGATGAACTAAGAGAGAGGGAACACTTCTCTGGGACATTTTAGCTGCTTTGTCAGAAACAGCTTCACTGGCTGTCACATAACACATCTTCAACAGTGTTGTTTCCATAGCTGTGAACTTATTTAAGTATATTTTCTTTCTTACATGTTTCCCATGTTTGTGCTAAACTTTGATAAAGAAAACCTCGGGCTATGAGCTGGATGTAGAGGCAATCCTATTATTATAGCCCAAGCCTATTTCTTATAGTATAAAAGATCACACAAGACATTACTTTAAGTTGTAATACATCACAGGCACCTGCAAAAATGTACACTTATACAAACAGACCGAGCTGAACACGGTCCTGCTGCGACACATGGGGATAGACTGCATGTACATGCTGAGCTGCAGACGGTAGCAGCTGGACAGCCACAGTAACACAACAACCAGCCAGGGATGAGTGTCTGTTTAAATCACCACTTCAAAATCTTTACAGTCTTAGCATTGATCAGTGTTGTAACGTGCCATTTCTGCAGCACACGATTTGAACGCATTCGTACCTCAAGAAAATACAGCATGAAACGCTGATGAAGCCACATTGAGGTTTGTGTGCTCCCATAGCCCGCAACACGCTGCCAGCTCAAATTAGAAGAGGATCTTTCTGAGACAGTCTTACAAATGGGTTCCAGATGTAATTTAATAGTTTTTAATGTGAATTTTAAATTGACTATGCTGAATTTAGTTATCAATTAACTCAACAAACCTGTCTTTGTCTTGAAGGAAAAACTCCATATTACCCAGAAGAATCCAGCACACACAACATGAAAACTCCGCACACAAAGATCCCAGTCAGGAGTAGAACCTGGACCCTCATGGTGTGAGGTGACACTGCAAACCACTGCAATTCAGCCCCACGGCTCAACGAAATAAATGAACTGAACTGAAAAGATAAGCATCTGTTTTAATTGCTTGCTGACCCAGCTCCTTTTGGTTTACAACTCCCAGAAAATGCATTTTACGGTGACAAACTAAGCTTCACGACAGCAACCGGTGGCAATAAACAAGGTGCAGATAGTGACTTTTTTATGTGTTTTACAGTATATCCTTGTATGACCGCTGAGAGTTCAGCCAAGTAGCTGCTGCATGTCTCAAGGTGAAGACATGGAACAAAGATCTGCATTGTACAACTGGCTACATAAAGTTAGCTACGAGTGTAGACTTTCCATTATCATTCAGTGCAAACTCTTTTCAGTTTAAGACCCCATTTGATCTCCAATGAGCCAAACTGTACGTCAATAGCAAAAGAACCTACAAGCGGCACCCTTAGTTTGCAACCTAAATTATATATATTTATTTATTATTATTATTATTTTATTTTTTTTTACAAAATCTGGAATTAGCAATCTGCAACTCTGTTCCCAAACAGAAACCACACAGACTGAAGTGTTAATGTTTGCAAAGCCTGACAATTTCATAAACCCATAATTATGTTATATGGCATAAATGTTAATGGCACTGTATTAGCAATAAGGTACCTTTTATAGCAGCATTACTTATCGTCCAGATGAGCATATAGATCAGCTAATCAGTTCTTTGTCTAAGTGTTGCATTCGGAACTCTTGAACCAAGTATAGAATATTTGACGTTCATACTATAAAAGGTAAATCTGCATGATCTACATGACTTAGTTTTTTTGGGGGGGACGAGAGGTGGGGACATCATCAGGTGCTCAGTAGAAAAAAAAGCCACCAAAACAATATTAATAAAAAAAATTAAATGATTTGAAAACATCTTATATTATCAGGGTTAAAGTTAAAATTATACATATATATATATATAGATAAACACACGTGAGATTTGTTAAGTAGTCTTTCCTTTATGATGGATAAACAGCAGTATATAATGTTCTGATTTGTTTTAATGCCTTCAGAGGCTTCCCTCTCTTGTGTTTAACTGTTGACAGCTGTGCTAAACATTTGACAGGTTGCCATGGGCAAACCCAAACCTCATTGGCTGAAGAAGAAACCTTCCAGGAGAACCAGACAGCAATGGGTGTAGCCACGGACCTGTGTGACAGCTGCTCAGCATCAGACACTGATTGAAGGTCTTTTTGAAAACGTTGGAAGCCACACTCCTCTGGGAGGAAGGAGAGGAAAAGAGACTGGTGGTTCCAAAGGTGTTTGTAGCCGAAGCATTTGATATTTGGAGTCGACTGAATAATATGTAGGGAGCTTAGTGATGCCATCCTGATTTATTTTGATTTGTTTGCTCCCAATTTATTTGTTGATCAATTATATGTTGGTGCCCTTTTTTTCTTAGTTCTTTGGTTTTAGTGTAATGTTCAGCTCTGCCTTTTGGAGGTCCCCATTAGTGCATTAATTTGTTTTTTTTGTTTTTTTTTTAAAGCTGCTTAACTTTGTGATAGTAACTAAAGTTGCTTCGGTTAGTTTTGCAGCAATTTTTGTCATGTGTTTAGCAGTGGGGGAATGCATAACTTTGTCAAACCAACTCATGTTTTTTGATGTGTCCCCTTTTCCCACGCTGGAGCCAGGGTCATAACAATTGTATTTGAGAGATGAAGCGGCTCTGCACGTTTTTTTTTGTTTTTTTTAGGATGTAAGCAAGTCTCAGGCTCATCCTTAATAGGAGCAATGCATCAAATAACACAGGCATGTCAAATATGTTTATAGTGCATGTTTACCAGTTTGCGTGAGCACGTTTTCAACGTGTCCACATCAACATAGCTGACGGCAATTAGTGGCTCGTTATCGAGCTTTCTGCAGAGCGTCATCACAGTATAACTCAGGTGTGTTTGAGCAGGGAAACGTCGAAAACATGCTGGGCTACGGCTCTCGGGGACCAGGGTGCCCTACTATCCCTGGTGTAACAGATGGAAAGAAAAAAAAAAAAAAGAGTTTGTGAGAATAGTAAAAAGGATTTAAAGAGTGGGAGGAGCTGGGCGACAACACAAACAGACGCCTCGAGTTGGAAATTCTGGTGTACTAAAATAACTAACACGAACGAATTGGCAATGTTTGAACACTGAGATAGGTGTTTATTTTAGCACTTAATGAAAACATCTCTCTCGCACACGCATGTGTCAGAGGCTTCAGGAACCAACAGCAAGTGTATTAGGAGCGCAAAGCGCTGCAGGAAATTACAGCCACGATTATTGCTGCGAGGAAATCGCTACACTGTTTACTCACTTTAATCATTCTGCCAAAGTGGACATATCGATTGTAAATCAATGTCGCTGAACCGTTCCACAACTCGTAATCTTTAAGAAAAAAAAACAAAACCCACAGAGAAAGAGGAAAAGTACAAGCCTGACACGTTTCATCAAGTGTCTGATTTTACCTCGGAGAACTTGCAGAAAGTTGCCACTCGACTAGAGGAGTTGCGCACAGACTGCGGCGGATAACTTCTTCTTCTCCTCCTCAGGTCCCCGCAGCTCCTCGTCCATGCCGGCTGACTGCGGCTCCAAACAAACCCGCTGGACTCCGGTCAGTCCGGACGCTGATTCAAACACAAATCCGAGAGTCTCGGAGGCGGAGAGCCGCTGCTTCACGGAGGAGAGCAGACCACCGAGCAGTGACCTATCAGTGTCTGTCCACACCGCAGCAATGACCTCCTTCTTTTAACCTCTTAGTGGCCTAAACCCCCAGTCCCACTCCCAGCATCGACTCCTGACACTTGACACTGATGCACCTGGATGTCAAAAATGTCAGACAATTATATGAATTCTTTTCTTGTGCAATTCAAATGTTGGAAAAAAAATCATTATCTTCCAAAAAGCTCAGAAGCAATCTCAGAATGGCTTTGGGACACTGTGTTCTTTCTACAGCTTAGAGGAAGGAAAAAAAATAAAAAAATAAATCTATATATATATATATGTTAAGAGGGTGTAGAACATTTTCGTTTTTCCACAAATGGCACCCATTTATTTCTCATTTCAAAGGTTTGCAAGTGCTTCCCTACTGAATGCGTAGGAAAGAAGCTTAAGGAGGCTTATACGAAATCCTTCCCATCAATAAACATCACTGTATTGAGCATAATAAAGAATTCCAAAGTTAGAGTCCACAAAATATCATGAATAGTTGATGCTTGTAGGTGCAACAAAGTGGAAACTGAAAGTCTTTCGAGTTCCTCTACTGGAAAATCTGGTGCTGACAGTTTATACTGAGGTGGCAGATATCAATACAAAATATTGGTGCAATTACCAAATAATCCTGGAACTTCTTGTATGCTTTGATGAGCTCACACACACGCACATGCACACACGCTAAAGCACCACCTAAGTACTGTATGCCTCTAGGGCTGCCAGTACTTCACAAACATTTTGCACAGAGACCCCTTGTTAGATATGACAACATTTCCAGGGCCCAACATCCAGACATACGCAAAGTAGTTTTTACATTCAAACTCTGCTGAGCTTCTTTCTATTAATTGTTTGATATAATCAACACTCCGGGGTGAATGGGGCGACGCTAGCTTTGCAAAATCACAACAGACTCACTGTGAAACTAAACAGCCGTTTAGTCTGAGCTCATTTCCTTGTCCAAACAAAAAAAAAAAAAAAACCAACAACATGCAGCACTTGTTTTTTTAATGAAGTTTACAGTAACAATCAAAACATCAAGGGCCTACCCCCCCCCCCAAGCAACCAGTGTTTGTAGAAGTTTGCTGTTTACAAGTTAAGCAGAAAAGACACTAAACAGGAGCTGAACTCACAGATGTTTGGGTGTCTCATATTATTTTCCTGCACAGAAAGAACCAGAGGAACCACACCAGCAGGGCCCACACTTGATCCTATTTCCACATGATATCAATGTGTTTCTAATGATATAGACCGCACTGGCTTTCACCATCATTTCATGCTGTGAGCTACTGTGATAGAAGCAGCATTAACAAGTCCACTCTTACTCGTTCAGCTCATGCTCCGTTATCATTGAGATCTCAAGATCCTATTTTCTTGGCAATGAGTAAATCCCAGTTTCATTTGAACTTTTGCTATCATTCAACCTTCATCAGTGACTGACCGCTTCTCAAAGATAGACCGAGCAGCGAAGATTACAGTCCGGAGTGGCTCGTTTTGTCACAGATCACGAGGTCTGACCTTCTCCGCCTCTTTGGGAACAAAGGATTAAAGGTTACAGACAAACAATGTGGGCCGACTGTCTGCCAGTGTGTGATTTAACAGTGTGTGTTTGTGTCTTTGTGTGTTTCCATTCCTGGCTGAGTGTGACTTTTTCTGGGGCCTTGTGCATGCGGCATGCAAAAAGACTGTTGTCTGGCAGTAACAACTTGCCCCTTGGATTCTATGGCGTGCCTAAACAATGTCTCTATTGATTGGACAGAAGCAGAGAGAAAGACGGGCAAAGAAAAAATAAATAAAAAAAGGAAACACAGTCCAACAGATGAGGAAGAGAAAGATCGACAGTCACTGTCTCATTACAAACCGCACCATTCACTGTTAGATAAAAGAAGCAACATGAAAAAGAAAAGATCTTATATGAGACTTCACTTACCAGGTCACACGTGGTTTTAAATGTCCACTACTGTGATATCATTTGCAGAATAATATGATGATAGCTTTATGAGATAATATACCACTTGTATAGCATCGAAACACAACTTCTAATTCACTTGCTTTCGTTGTCTTTTTGTTCAGACTCCAAAATGGGGTCAACTGCATTCTTTTTGATTTATGACTCAAATTCGTTCCCCATAAATCTTTGTAATTTTCACGCAGATGCAGCAAACTGCTCGCCTGGGGTGAACTCGAGCAAAACCATGATTAGCATTCACAAACGGGCTGTTTCGTATGTGACATATGCAACACATGCTTGGATGAAGTTAACTCCGCTCAGTGTTTGGAGTCAGACAAGCATGAAGCGTAGACCAGTAATGGATTTCCATCCTCGCATGATGGCTTTTACAAGAGTTGGCTGTGACCCCTGAGGGTAATGAGATTAAGACGGTATAAATTTGACATTTACAGCAGAGTAAATCACATGTGTGACTTCAAGCTCATTAGCAATTTAATCTTTAGCTAATAGAAAACTGGGTTATGTACTGATTTCGAAGATTTTATGCATTTTAAAAACTTATATACATTTTTTTTTTAAAGGAAATGTGATATTTAACCAGACCATCATAGTCTATTTTTGTCTATTCTTCATACTCTCTTTATCGGACTTTGGATTGTAGGAGAATGGAGACAATGGGCAAAAGGCAGATTATACAAAATATATCTGTGCAATGAGCAAACATTTAAAGTTAGTAGAAGTATATATACCAATTCAGCTATTTAAAAAACAATATTTTAGGATTTAGGTAATCAAAGGTTAAATAAGATTTTTGACAACTACATGAAGTATTTTTTGCCCCCCCCACCCCCCCCCCTAAAAAAATCTGAAATACCATACATTTTGTACCATACCATACATGTTCATAATTTCAATAAATCCTGCACAAATAACATCCCTGTTATTGTTTAGCACAATTATTATGATTATATTTATGAGATCATAACTTGTGTGATGATCATTAACTGAACCCCCATGGCTGATCTATCTGATTGCTCTGTAAAGGGGTAGGGGAGTGAAGATAGAAATGAACTCTAGCTATAATTTGGATAGTCATACATATGTTTATTGTGCTTTTAATGAATAAAGAAATTAGAAACCGGCTCATGACACTGTTCTCAAAGTTAAAACTTGTGTAAATTTCATAAAAACAGTGCAATCATTAAAAAAAGAAAGCCCTGCTTCACCCAAAGGCGCTACACCATATTCGCTATTTGGGTGCAAGAGTCTAAGTGGGTGCCTATGCGATAGCGAGGTACACATGCCCTTTTTTAAAAGATAGGGCCTAAAATAGCTTCTGTTTGATAAGACTCCAATTACATAGTGAAAGCACGCTGCTACAGTGAGTCACCGCTCGGGAAGAAAGGGAAATCTCTGTAGGTGCTGTTGTTGTAATGTGCAGCCACCGAGAGTAATTCATGGCACACACTAAGTGACTGCTCTTCCATTCAAAGACGCTGCATTCCTGCCAACTCCACAACAAATAAACACATAAAATCCAGCCTTGGTTAGCCTTTAGCCCACATGAGCGCAGCAGCTGCTGTGTTTCTTATGCATATGAATGAAAAAAGGACAAAAAAAAAAAGTAAATGACATCTATTTATGCCATTAGCTGTGACTGCCTGAGGTCTGCGTGGATGAATCACACACGTCATGTTCTCCAGCCACGGCGGGTTTTTACAATGAACCATGAGTGAGTAAGAATTCTGCATGGAACTGAAAATGTTAGACACATTTCGTGGCAGAAATCTTGACTTACTCTCTCCCCACAGAGTAAAAGTACTAGGTGTCTACTTTACAGGAAATGAGTGAATGATTGAGGAGGGGAATTCAAGGACAGATGACAGCGAGATCACAAAGTATCTTGAAACCTGAGCATTGTGCCACAATCACTATTCATGTTCTACTGAGCACATACAAGATCAGTTGGAACATGTCAGGTAATAAGTCACCATTTGGCTAGGTGGAAAATTGTCCTTTTTTTTTTTTTTTTTAAACGAGTGAATCAGATTTTTTTCCATTAACGGTATCCGCTCAATCTTGTATCCTGTTAAAAAAAAAATAGAGCTCACCATGGTCAGCATGATATCAGGGGGTGTGAATGCAGGTACGACGCACGACGCTTTGATATACAATCTGTTCTTCAGAAAAGCATGAAGGTTGCCTTTTTAACTCTAGAATCAATTGTGTGACCCTGTGGTCAATGCTTCCATCTGAGGAGGTACAGGAGAGCACGGAAGTGCTGCAGAAGTTATGTAAAAAAAAAAAGAAGAAGAAGCATGGAACTGGCCTCAGGTTCATAACTTAATTTCTGAGGTTGTTTTCGTGCTGTCAAATGTTCCCCATTACTGGCCCATCACAGGAAACAGTGTGGAGCTGCTCGGTCCTTCAGGGCACAGTCTATGTGGTGAACAACCGTGCTATCACCAGCACATGGATATTAAAGTCCTACAGCACATGGCCATGCAGTACAATGTGCAGCACAATGAATTTAAGACTGTAGAAGCATAGAGGAAGAAAAAGAAAAAGAAAAAGAGGAAGAGGGAGAACGAGAGAGACACAAAAAGTAGCAGATGCAAAAATGGCTGTAAACGCCAACGTCACATTCCTTTTCATCTGCTCCAGAATTAAAACAAAAAAGCTATTATATGGTACTGCTCCTCCTGCCAGCTCACTCATTCATAAAATGACTTGTTTACATACGTCTTACAAGATGTGGTTAAAGAATACAAGCCTAGAAAACAGGCGCTGGGTGCAGAAAATGTTCATAGCTGGGTTGCCCTGGCAACAATAGGAAAACTGACAATTGCTCACAGCTAAAATTATCCACTTTCATTTGAGATTATTAAGGTTTGTCTACCAGTAGACAAACCTACTGGTTTGTTTGCAAAAGAGCTTAAAGGAATGAATCATTACCAGCCACTGTCTTTTCAATTTTTGTTTCTCTAAATATACGGTATATTGGCAGAGACTTAATGAAGTTTGCTACACACAGGCACGCGTGCACCCACACACACACGTATAATAATCTTTTCCATAAAGTAATTATAACGAATAAGACATTGCAGCCATTAACTAATGAGCAGCAACTGTGTGAATTCAAGGCTGTGAGGTTAATGCTTTTAACCACAGCTTCTCAGAACGAATGTGCAATGTAGACATCAATGTGGTAGATTTAATGCCACATAAAGTCTGTGAATATCCCCATCACAAAGTAAACTTAAAGAATGAACAAGCATGGGGAAAAGTCAGCAGAAACTATAAATACAACATATGTTGATTTTATGACTTGAAAATAAAATCATGCACTTGTCCTTTTAATGCATTCATCAAGTACTAAACCACTTACTTCACTAATGAGGCCCCAAAACAAACTCATCTGAGCATCCAAACAAAGCATGGGCAAGGTCTCATTCATCACATCGTTTTGTGGAGTTTCCTTGCTTGGAAAACATCTTGTCGTCTGTTGCCATACTTTTCTCTCCAAACACAGCACAATGCAGATCATAAAACCCTCAACATTGTGGTGAAAGAACATTTGGATGTTATGGCCACTTATAAAAAAAAACAGCTGTGACTCTCTGGCTGAGAGACTAAATTACACTGCTTAGGTTCCTTTTTTCCCCCTCTTTAGTGACAAAGCCCGTGTGTTGATTCAACACTGAGTCAAATTCCCACATGAAGGTTGACAACACATCACCACAACCAAAGACGGGTCTCGATAAGAGAAGCTGTTTGCACTCACAGCTCTTGAATCCATACAATACAGTATGTATTGGGTGTATGTGTGTGATGGGTGACAGCAACAGAGGGAAAAAACTCAGAGAGAGTGGCTGCCTATTGTTGAACAAAGCTCACAGACAATTGGTGAATAATTGACTTTCTGGGGTTTTCAACTCCTCATTCTCTTCAGAAAAGCTTTTGGCAACGAGGCTCTGGCTCTTTTCAATGACAAAAAAAGTTTTTCGCTTTTTTTTTAACGTTTGGCAGTAGAAAGAGTGTCTGAGCTGCTATATCCACAATCCTCAACAAATCTCTTGCTCACATATGCCACTTTTGCTGTGTCCATTTCCATTTCCTTCAAAAACACTAAAACAAATCATAGTTTTCAGAAGCACATTGTTAAGGGGAGATACTGCTTGTTGTTAGAACTTAACCGTATCTGTGACCATGACCTGGGTAATTGAGCTACTGATCCAATTAAGGAGTAAATGAAATATGAATAGCTTCAGATTTGAATACGCTCACACTGAGGAATCTGTTAACCTAAACTATTAAGATTTGAAAAGGATCAAAACATGGGCACCGACTGAACAGAAACCTGGCAGTTCAAAATGGGGGACGAAAGAGTTTCCAGCTAATTAAAGTCAGCTGGCAGACAAAAGCCAGGGCTATTTCTGTTATCAGACTTAGAGAGAGAGAGATCTTTAATTGATGGGGATTTGAGACTGACTCAGAGTGTACAGTATGGCGCTCAAGGGTGCTACATCAGCACAGATAATGAACCTGAATGTTTTGACAATTCATATATAAGCCTCTGGAGCTTTTCCTTCCTGGAATGATGAGGGACCTTAGACTTTGACACTAACTGCAAGGAACTCTCCCATTG
Organism: Blennius ocellaris; assembly: GCF_963422515.1. Taxonomy (NCBI): domain Eukaryota; kingdom Metazoa; phylum Chordata; class Actinopteri; order Blenniiformes; family Blenniidae; genus Blennius; species Blennius ocellaris. The sequence continues at coordinate 15,098,216 of NC_137651.1, forward strand.
TCAGACATACAACCCCCCCCCCCCCCCCCCCCCCCACCCCACCCCCCAAAAAAACAATGATACATCTTCCCCACACTGCTCAACAATGATACATAGTCGGCATCTCCTGAAATTAACTTATCAAAGTACAGAACCTAAGGAACATTTCACTTGTCCCCAACCTCTATTGTGTCTGAAAACACTGAACTGTTGTGACTTGTGTTGTGATTTGTCACAGAATGGACATATTTTTGACATCCTTGTTGGATTACCAATGCTGGAAAATAATTGCATACATCAGGTTTTTCGGAAGAAGAAAAAAGTTCTCAAAAATTCATATATCAGATATGATTCACTTTGCCTGGTATGATGAAGTAATAATACATATTTCCACTCTAATTTCATGTGGTGAATTTGCTTACATAAACGAAATTACTAGATCCATTCTTAAAGTTTAAATGAGCTCATACTGCGACCATGTCATGAGACAAAAGACTGAACTTACTCAGTTCTCCTGACAGCAGGATGAAAGATGCCTGACTCTAAGAAGCAATAACATTAGTTTGTATCTACTGTACAAATGAACATAAGTTTACGTCAATGGTACTGTGAGTCTGCATCTTTGTAGTTTATCTGAGCTGTTTTGTTGATGCAAACATTCAGATAATAGAGCATCACTCTTCGACTCAGTAGGGTAACCTCAGCTGAACCTAATAAGTGAGTGAAGCGTCAGACTCATTTAATGAGTCACAGCAGCGTCACAGCAATCCAGCTCTCTGCACATTATAAAGACAAGTCGCACTTAGTGAAGCAATTAAACATAGACTTACTTTCCAAAGCAGCTACTGAATATTTATTTGGAGTAATTGACTGGTACACTGTCGAGGCCACTGCCTGGCATGTTTTAGACGTCTCTCTGCTTTTACTCACTGAGATACTGGATGGAAACGATCAAGGGACATGTTTATAAGTGTATTAAATACTGTTTTCCACCGTTGAGACTGAAATCATCATGTTTATATGCCATTTATCAAACTTACAACAAATGTTTTGTCAAATGTGAAATGAATCAAAACTTGAACACATTTTACAATTTTTAACAGAACGATGTGATGAATTTCTCACTGGATTATTTTGAAATAGTAGTCTGAACACCACTAATGACTAGCTAAAGGTAATGTGAAGCATCATACAACCACTTGCAATGCAAAGGAACAAACGTGGAAGTAAAAAAAAAGGGTCTTTTGCTTCAGAAACACATAGTAAAGTTGAATTTGATTAATTTGTCAGAACCAAACTCTCTAGAAAACCAGTGACTATACTATTTCTTAAACCAATGGTGGATACATTAGAATGGTAGAAGTCACTCATGCCATAATGGTTGTTAGTTTCATCATTGAGAGAAAAGTCAAATTACAATGTCAAGAATAAAGTCCAAATATAAAGCTGGGAAAAAGTTAAATTACAACATTGAGAATAAAGTTAAATTACAATGTCAAGAATGAAGTGGAATCGTCTCCTCTGGTCCATCCATAATTTTAGGCGCTGATTTCTATTTTTGGCTGCGGATGTCCAAATAATACAAATAGTCCACCATCATATAACAATTACATGATTCTGGCTGACTCACTGATGTGACTCACTGATTCTGAAAATCAGATTTGACAAATGATTTCCTTGTTTGTTTGTTTTTTTCTAATATAGCCTATGTGGTCACACAATCTTAAAAAAAAATCCATGTCACATAGTGTTTTGTATTCATCGTGGTCCAATGGAAGAATTTTCACTTGTCAAGCAGGAGTCCGGGATTCGATTCTTAGCCAGTGCAACAGATCTTTCAAAAAGAATCATCCAATTATGATTAGTTAATTTTAAAGACGCGGTTTAGTTTTTTGATGGGCTCTCCCGAGTGGGTGCTCAGCCTTTTCAATAAGTGCTCAAGCACCGGAGCACCCCCGGGATTGGCGCTTATGTCCCTGATACTCCTCTGTAAATAGTCAGTGAGGAGGGCGACAGAGAGCTGCTTGCTTCACCGTCTCTCCAAAAGCCTAATTCTGATAACTACACTGTGTTGTAGCTATTGTAATCTCAAGAGGTCAACTTCATTCTCAACATTGTTCTTCAATTTTATTCTCAAAGTGCACCATGAAAGAAAAATGTACGTCCTCTGTTGCCCTGAAACTCTTCCAGAATACGTACTCTACGCAAACAAGGAAATAGTTTGATTGATTGTCGTAAGAAAAAGGACGGAATTGGTGGTGGCAAGGACATTTCATATTTCACAAGAAACTCAGGTGCCACAGTTTTGGTGTACTTCTTTTCCCAAATTATTAAACATAGCTATCTGTGTTTTTATTTGTCTTCCAGGGTGTGTAGATTCTTGTACTTCTTCACATCTAGGTGAGCTCGATGATACTCCGTTTGTGCCTTAATCGTGACAACAACTTTTTGATTAATAACAAGACAATTCTATCCAGATGATGAAAAAGTTGCAGCAATAGGATAATATCAAAACAGGATACAGAGGTTCCTTCAGCCGGCAGCTATGGATAAATAAGATGGTAATGATTATATATACTACATTGACATAACAGCTGATAAGGTTGCAAGAATATTATCAAACAGAATGTCTAAAGAGGACACGAAACCCTGTGACGTCATCAGCAGCACCTCTTCCGGAATTATGTAACCATATCTTATGTGTGTTATATCACCTTCCTTTTCAACCACTGACCTTTACTGTTTAATCTTTATTGTCTAATGTACACTTTCCAGGCAAATTACATGTTTACAAGAACTGGGGGTTAATCCAGTCGTGGTCATGGGCTTCAAATGACAGTCAGAAGAACATCACTGAGCTGTTTACACACAAAAATGATATTTAGAATACAAAGGAAATAAAAACCTTCAGATTTCACAACAATAGGAAAATGCTTTCAGGTGGTCAAATGAAAACATTTAAAACACTTTCGGAAACAAACTTGAAAATGCTAAATGCAAGAACAGCCTTTTATAAATACGCAGGCTTGTGCCACCTAATTTGATGTTTCAGTTTCAAGAAAAAGCTTTGACATCTCATTAAGCAGTCGCCTTCAGGTATGGGCCATCTGGAAAATGGTACAAGTAGGTAATTAGCACAGAGAAATCAGGCACCTTTCCAGCTGCTGCGGAGGAAAATACTGAATGTCTTCAGCCTCTCTGAGGACTTCAGCAGCTGCAGCAGCTCATCGATGGTCAATTGACATAAACCATCAATAACACTAACCTATACATTCCAAGATGAAAAATTCAATAATCTGTGAACTACCCTCACTAAATACATGATGTGTTCCAAGGAAATCCACTTATATGACTATAAATATTGTTCATATTCAAGTACAATTCACAAACTGTAATTTACACATAAATACACATCCATCCATCCATCCATCCATCCATCCAGGGAGGAAACTAATGTAAAACCCTACGCAGGCACATTGAGAACATCTAAACTATTTCAAAATAACACATAGTAAGAACTAAATATTTGTCATTTGCCATTATGTAATTGCATGGATTTACCACTGTTGGATTCAATGTGACAACACATTTTAATTTAAAACAACAGGCGTCTCAATCCAAGGAAGCATTTCAGACTATTTCAGTTAAGGAGAAGTGCTAACTAACACAGATTTAGAAATATGTGAAAATCACACATTTTTGGACAATATTTGAAAAACATATGCCTTACAGGTACAAAAAAAAAAGTCAGATCTTTGAGTTCAGTTCATTAAAATAGTCATAAAATCAAAATGCTTTGCATTTATATTTTTTGTTCAGTCTATAAGCTCAAACATCCAGATAATGTTTGTGAAGAGAACTGCTGCTTGTGGGTAAATTAAAAAAAGAGAAGTCATTTGACTGTGACGATCGCTGACAGCTTGACAGATGGAGTGGGAGTTGGAGTCGGTGCAGCATCCTGATGATAAATTAATTGACATAACAGAGATATTTTTCAGCTCTTTTCAGGATCAACTCCATTAAACATGGTGTCACTCCAAATAATTCTGCCACCTTGAATGTGTGGTCAACATATTGTACCTTTGTTGTACATTGAAATGTGAGCAGGTTTTAACAGCTGAATGGGAATAATAACTCTGCAAGAAAAAAAAAATTAGTGTACAATCTGTTGAGGTAATAGGATACGTTGCATCCACTTCATGGGCTTTTGAAGTTTTAAGGCCTCACAAAAATGTGTTTTCATTCCACAACGTGCTTTCTTCACAGCATTTAATGGCTTGCTGTTATATGTTTGTTTGCAGCATCATTGAGAGTCAAAGCTGCCGCCTGTGTAGAATAGTCACTTTTGTGATGGTGAATGGTGCAAAGGTTATCAGCCGATATGACACAATGGCAGAGCATTCAAAGATTCTTCTCAATACTGTATTGCATTAAAAGATGCTCTGCTCTCTAGAAAATAAATGCATTTTCCGTTTTCAGTGTGCATGTCATAATTCTAACCTGTCATGCTGAAAGAAAATAAAAGCACTAAATGACTCAGTTTTAGCCACAGTGACAAACAGGATGCATAGTGCAGTAAAAGCTTTTAAAGAGGATCACTGTCACATATAATGCTGAGGGGTCACTATCACTGAATCAAGGCCTAAAACTATTTTCCTGTCTGCCTGGTGAGAATGAAATTGGGAAATCTATCAACTCAATTAATCTGATAGCTTCCACACAAGAGCCTTCACTCTGAATTAGAATTTGCGGTGACAGCCCACTGCATGAACTTAATTCACCCGTAAACATAAGTAAGAAAAACTGGAGCGAATGTTTTACTTTGATCTCACATGGTTGTGCATACGAACATATCTCAGTCTGTCCGGAAGGCATGAGAATTCAAAGTAAAAAGAAAATAACCTACAGCGAGTACTTATAGTTACACAGGAAATATATTTTTCTTTTGAATTGATGTTACAGGGAAGACACATTGCTGGTTGTATAACAGTGATAAACATGGATGATGCTTGTGAGACTTTTATGTTTGCTTTTTTTGTGGTCTTTCCAACATTAAGCGTTCTTTAAAGCCTTTAAGTAAACACCAGGTCCACCTGCTTTTTGTGCGAAGAGGTGCAGCATTTCTAGACATTTGCTCAACATGATATGATTTTGAAATGTGATAATTAAAAAAAACATGAATTAATGTGATGCACATTACATTTGGCCAGAGATATATGATGATTTCTGACTGATTTAACCCTGAGCAGTTGTGCAGTCACAACTCTGAGAGAGTTCCAATCGCTTTGCTTCCCCACAGATATTAATCAGCCAAAAATAAATAAATAAATTGAAATATGCATGAAACTGATTTTGTTGTTGTTAAACAATGTGTTGTTGTTACATTTCACGATGGCACACAGCTAAAAGGGTCAAGAAAGAGCCTGCAGGTTTTTCAAGTTTCCTGGAATTGCACACAACAACAGGGTAGCATGATGAGGCACCGTTTAGCAGCAACCCCTCACAGCAGAAATTCTCCGATTCACTCCCACAATCTAAAAGCGAGCTTGTTTCCAATCAGTCAAAGAAAATTTAAAACACAGTGTTGGGCAAATGATTGATAGAACATACAGGAGAAAGAATATGCATTTTTGTGTTACATTTCTTCATCTTCATCTGGATCAGTGCATATGCAAACACACGTACAAAACATACACACAAGTAAACATCCAGAGTATTTAAATAAGAAAAAAAAAATGCTTTCACCTATTGCAGGTTTGAACATTATCAAACCCCTCAAACATAGAAGATGTACTGCAAATCTCAGACAGATCGTCAGAGTATGTCCGTTGACACAAAACTGGGTAATCTGGTTAAGATGTTGAATAGAGATACATGTTTTCTTTACAGACTGAATAAAACAATAAAGCATATAAACAGAACATGTTAATGTGTGTAACATGAGGAGATAGATAGATAAGAGCACTCAAGAGCACTACTTTTGAAAAATGTGTGGGAAAAAATGGGACAACGCTTTTGCTCCTCTTCCGATGAAGATGAGATCTGAATATAGGAGCTTTAAAAACACAAGTTTTCTCTGCACCTAAAGCTTGATCATGTCACACAGCTATAAGGCCGCTCTCTGGCCTGTGGTGTTGGTAGCACTTGCAACAGGTGTGACAGTCTTGTGCCAGACCCTGATTATCTGTGTCTGAGGGCAGGCTGTGGTCTTGACTTCTTTCCAGGTAACTTGTGAGCTCACAAGCTTTCTACAGATGCTCTTCCCCTTTCCATATGACTTTGTCTGCATGCCGCATACAGCACAGTGTGCTTAATTGTGTTTCCTGCTTTCAAACATCCTACGCAAGTGTTTTCTCACCTGGATCGTGACTTTTACTGTCAACCGGGGCCACAGAGCCTATCACATCCCATACTCTATTTTTGCATCCTGTTAATTCCTCGAGGCTGCTGTTATCCACGTGAGCTAGGATTTGCAACAAGATACGACCGGCTTCAGCTACTTTATTACCTTCTCATATCAGTATAAGAAAAACTATTGAAAAGTCCAGTCCAGGATTGCTAGGGACTGGTTTAAGGAGCGCCCGCCGCACCTTCTCCTCGGAATTGATTTGGACTGACATGTCTTGCATCTCATTCTAATTTTTTTCTCATTATTCCACCTTTTACAGGTGACAATACATTTGTTCTACAGCCTCTCAAACCTGGGATCTGTAAACACCAGCAGTTTCCAAATGTGTCAAAGTGTGAAAGATGTGTTAATATATCCACTGTTGAAACTTCACGTGATAATTCAACCTTGATTGAAGTTTGTTTACAGCAAACTCTCAGGAGAATATAATATTTTTCCTACTTAACTTGAAAGTTACAAGCTTAAAAGTCTGTATATCTGTCTATGTTGTGCATTTTTCAGCAATTGAACCAGGTTGGTTATCAATCATCATGTTCTTTTTGAAAATTCTGTTATACAGCAAGTGTAAAAACAAGCAATGCAGGGTCCACCAAACACAAATCACAAACTATGGATTCACAATCTATAGAGCCTAAGTTTGTGGCAAGAAATCTGTAGCCTCTTTATCTCAACTGTAAATTTGACACCTCCTTAACTTCACCATCTTTTTGATGTACAACTTCATAAAACAGCATTGACAGCTTGTTCATGTAGAATAGTTTGGATTTTTGCCTGCAAAGGTGCCGTGATGTTACTAAGTTGTTATCAATGTTATATAAATAAAATTAACAAGATTTAAATTCTGTTATTCTAATTGATTGTTCTCCTCACACAATGGTTCTCCAGGATGAAATTATTTAAAGTCTTAACAATGTCATGAAAGAGATAAATGGTGTGGTACTGTTGCCAATCACATACTTTTTAGTAACAGGGAGAACTACATTTTGGCTAATGTTTACCCACATTGACAATGAGTAAGGCAAAAAGATAAGAAAAATGCTGTGTGCTGAAAATTGGAACCTGTCCAAACAAAGAAATTCACATTTTCAGTAAACATCATCAAACTTCCTCTGCTTGTTTTAGAGTGCCATTGTCAAGGTCTCTCACTGTAGAACTAAAACTTAAAGACAATACATCCAGCACCCATCACAGCTAATGTCAGCAACCCACATCATTAGAGTTTCTGATTCTACATTTTACTGCGGGGTTTTAAATATTACTGCACTACAGACAACGAGAAATGGAGAAATGTGATGGAGTAGAAGGAGAATCAAAGGCTTGTTTTTGACAGGTAGTTAACAATATATCTAAATAATGCATCATAGTATAATGTGAAGACGCAGGATAATTCATGAACATTAACCACATTTTTTTTCTTCAATAATGTAATGGAAGGGAATTTCCAAATATAATAGCATGATTAATTAAGAAGTTACAGGAGGATTTCCTCTACATTTGAAACAGATGTATTCTGTGCTTACACACAAACAAGTTGTGATGAAGTTGCAGGGATGATGGCATATTAGAGAAGAAATGGTCATGAGATAAGTAGACGGTCAAATGAAGGTTGATTTGTTGTCAGAATCCAAGTCACACCTATAATAAAACTTCAGTGTTTAAAAGCTCTTGTATAGGGGCACAGTGTAGTTAAAGCCGTGAGAGGGGGTCTCCACTGGATGCTTAACCATTTGTATGTGGAAACATGTTTAACAGGGGAAAAAAAGTGTAAAAAAAAAATCAAATAATATAAAAATATAAAAAAAAGAGGAGAAAAAAAGTCTTACAAAATACTATTATGGACTGTGGGATGGTTTGGAATGGAGTTTTTCCTGCTCACTCTGTGTACATTTCCCTGAGGCAAAGTAAATGGTTTTCTTGTGTGAGCGAAACAATCTTTCAATGTGATAATTTCTGCAATAGGAGATGATAAACACTGAGTACAGATCCACAAATCTAAACTAATGTGTCCTACAGTGTCTGGAAGGCTGACATCCAAATGGGAAAAAAATATAGAGAGCAATACTGAAACAGAAAACTAGTAGAGTAGATTTCTTTTTAATGAATGTTTTCAAGTGCATGATCAAAAAGCTAATTTGACGTTTTTAGAAAACTGATCTAAAGTGCGAGATGTAATTTTCCCTTTGGAAGGAGCCTCCTATCTACACTCACACTGAGCTCAAACAGTAAGACTGCGACTGCTTTCCACTCAGCTCATTCAATCTTCTGAGAGGAAATATCATGCTGCAAAATCGAGATAGAAAAGGAAGCATCGGAAGCTTAAAATCAGGGCATAAAGACAACTGTGAGCCTTTCTTTGCTGCGTGGAATGTCAACACAGTAGTAGGCTTTTACTCAGAGCCAAGTGTATCTGTGACAAATCCAAGCAGCCATCACATGCTGCTTCACCCAAACTGCAGCCTCAAAGCATCAGTGAAGTTAATAATCATCTTCATGTTATTGCAAAAAAAAACCATAAATGTAATAAACTCAGAGTCAGACATGACTAACTCTGAAACAAACCTTGTTAAATGTGTGATAAATCAACATTAATACAAGATATTTATCCATTGTGTGGAAAGAGCTGGTGCTAATTAAATAGAAGACCATATAAAACTCAGCACGTCTTCCAATAACTAAAGTCAATCCGGCTTAAAATGACACCTGTTAATACCAAAAAACATGCCAACTATGCTAAACCTCTAACTGTCTGAAGGTCTTTTATTAGGGAGTGAGCAGGTGATTAGTGAGGGAATGCTAATAAAGAAGGGGGCTTACATACGGATACAGTTTCAACAAAAGACTGCTTGCATGCTGGATTTTATTAACTTTGCAGGATGGTATTTGTTGTGAAGGAAACGGCCTGTGTAAGTAAGCACCTATAGCACGCAACCTCAAAGAGTCACCCCACAGAAGCACTTCCTTCGAACATTTACACAGGAAAGGACACAAAAAAGAGTCGTTTTCCAGATGGCACGTAGTATCAAGATAATGATATGCAGCTGCAGAAAGCAACATGAGGAGGGGGAAACTGATGGAGAGGCTACAGTAATTTAGCAACGAGAAAACCTTGGTTTCAGATCAAATAACTTGTGTCAGACAGAATAGCAAGAAAAACATATTCTTATTTGGACCTCACTGCTGTATAACCACGGTAGGACTGCAACTAATGATTATTTCAATAATCGATTAAAAAAACAAAACATTTCAAATTGCAGGACCAGTTGATATTGAACGAACCAAACATCAAATATGTTAAATATATTATTTAAAAGCACATAACTGAACTAATGCAAAGATGTATACAATATATCTACATATATACACCTGTATATAAGCCGTATACAAGATAATTATTAAATAAGATTTAATTTACTTCAGGGACACCATACAGTCCAGTTTTATCCTGAGTAGACCAGACTGGTAAAATATTGCTATAATAACCTTTAAATTTACACTTCAAAGTTTTTCTTTGCTGTGGTCACAGTGTCTGAAATGAAATTGTCTACATTTTAGCAAGATCAAACAGCGGTTTGAGCGGTATAGAGCAGATAGGTAAAGCGTAATCGGAACCAAATCTGGTGCGTTTCCTCTGCAGAAAGTAGTTTAAAATGTAGGCGGGGTTTAGAGCTCCTCAGATATGTGACAATGCAACAGTGATCTCAGCCGGGGCGGCAGACCCTATGCATCCTCTGTTGTTGTTTACGTCCTCCGATTTGCACTAGTTGTTTTGTTTTATCTCCCCACATCTGAGCGTGCTCTGGCAGCTAACCGGTCAGCTCGAGTGCTGCGCCGCAACTTTGATGTTACCGAGAGAGCGAACGAATGAAAGTCATTGCTAATAATTTAATCGATTTTATCGAGTCGTTGTTGCAGCCGTAAACCACCGAACAGAAAAAGTACAATATGTGCAAATCGAACAAACACTACTCATTTCATAACCTTTGGGTTTGACATTTAACAATGTGGGCTGGATTCAAATAAGTCATTTGTCTATGGGAGCTAGGTATCACACATTTTAATGTGGTTTTTAGTCCTTTTAAACAGTTGACATTACAAATTTAAGTGGGAATAAAGGTTTATTCTTTATTGCAAATGAGTGCAGGAGGTTTCTATTTTGTTTGATGTGCACCAACCGAACCCCCCCCCCCCCACACACACACACACACACACACACACACAAAACCAAAGCAAAAGGTCAACTCTGAAGTGTGACTGCATGGGTTTGTGTCTTCCACTCAGTTGAAGCCCAAATTCTCCCAGATTCATCAATTTATTGTTGGTTTTTTTGTGGGTTTTTTTCATTCATCAATTTATTGAACCGTGCAGCAGTGACGACAATTCACTGTCCTTGTGACACACACCTAGGAGACAGGAAGCCACCATGTCTGTAATCTATAGCTAATGGTGTGAGTTTCAGCTTGGGCATTAGAGAGCAGCAGAGTGACCCTGGGAATACAGTGAGAGGGAATCCAACATCAATCTTCATCCCAACCGGGGTCAATGAAGGCTAAAAATAAACACCTTAAACTGACAGTGACAGAATGCCTCACACTGAACTGAGCGCTTTATTTGCAAGACGGGGAAACCACTTATGATAATGACCATGACAATTATTCCTCATGTATGCAGCACATTAATAAATGCTGTGTGAAATCCATCCATCCATCCATCCATCCATCCATCCATGTCCATTTTAGGATTTATACACAGAAAAATCATCATATAGGAATAAAATGAGACTTGTAATTACCTAAATGTTCAATGAACAAACTCCCTTAAAAAAACAAGAACAAAAAAAAAACCTCACTGTAATACAAACTCGTTGTTTTCTCTTACATTATTTTATGGCAGCCTTCTTGCTGACGTGATTGAATAGGGTCCGACATCTGTGTTGCCATGTCTGCTAAATATTTAATTAGCTGAAAGTATAGTATTTCCAGCACACTTGCATGCTGGGAGTCAAACGATGCTGTATGACTCAGGTGGCGCTAAATATTCTGTGGTGCACGGCAGTGGACACATACGGTTTGAAGATGAGAAGCATTTGTACAGATGTCTTGGTCAATGTTTATGAACATCACTACAGGACTTTACATAAGATTTCTCTGTTGTGAACAAGAGCACCAATATTTCATGCTGGTTTAAAAAAAAAAAAAAAAAAATTTCATTTCACCCCAGGGTTGTATTATGCTGTCACATGGCATCGAGCCAGCATGATTCACCTTGGCTACTTTTTCTCCTTTAGCTACTTCGGAGCCCCCAGTCACTCCAGACAAACTACTTTATAGACTAAATTTAGCGATTTAATTTTGGGAATGTGTGTTGACTTATCATAATTGCAGTGAGCATGTGCGTTCATTGAAAGCCGAAGCTGATAATTTCAAAATGTGGGATGGAAGTCATTGTTCACTGACTAGCGTGAACTTGCGCGCGCGCGTGCGTGTGTGTGTGTGTGAGAAAGAGAAACAGAGACAGAGAGAGGTGTTGTCAGAGCAGTTACCTGTAAGTGAACATGAATGAAATATTACAGAGCGCAAGTTGGCTTTTTGTTTTCCATTGTGTCTGGTGCAAACTTCCCTACATTCAAAAATGTCAGATTTTCATTTGATATTGCTGAGACTGTCATCTATTTTTCTAAGGAAATTAAACAATACGTTCCCAAGAGTGTCTGCTGCACGGGAGAAGCAAGCACATTGTGTTGCGAGAATTGACTTCATAAAAAAAGGCTGGCAAATGGCCAACATGTAAGTCAGTATGTTGTTAATCCTGAGCCATGTAGAGTTCCAATTAAATAGTAGAAATGTGAATACCATTAAAATGCCTCAGTTCACACATACACACTCAGATGGTCTTTTTTCAGCACTTTGAACAATTATTAGCTGAAAGAATCTGTGGATTTATTCTTGCATGGTTGCTATGACTATTAATATTACTACAGTGTGCACACCTGTTGGATCCATCATTTCAGTTCCACAAATACTGAAGTTGCAGAATTGTATCAGTGTTTCTAAAGACAAGAGTCAGGTGCAAGTGCAAATGTTTTCAAGCAAAAATTATAGCTGCACTCTCCTTGCGTCACAACACAGATGCTAAACCAGCAATTCTCCATTTCCAAATAACACCCCGAGCAGAAACACCTGCTTCTGTTGCAGCTCTCTGGCTGTCTGACACCATGATTTGTTAGTGTGCTACAGACAGTGGCAGCGTGGGGAACAGCAACGCCAGTTTCATCTATGAAAGGTGGCTGGTTTAAAAAAACCAAAACAAAAATCCAGGTGGTTGCACACTCAGGAGAAAAAAAAGTGCTGGCGTCACAATGCTGCCCTTCCAACATGACTGGAGTCATCGTAGGTCTCGGGTTACCTTCACAAGAAGCAAATCAAGCCCAAAGCATCACTGACAAGTACAACTAATCCATAGTAAATAACTTCCCCTTGCCTTGGGGCTGATGTGGTGGTGATGAGGCTACACCTACTTTTATCCTCGTTCCCCCTCATACTGCCTGCATGCTAAACATTTCAAACACTCTTGCATGCACATTGACACATCATGTTCATCTGGTCCAATCATCCAAGCACATTCAAAGCAAACAGTGCAGCAGAACGCTCACATGACCATGCAGCTCTCCTCACTCTCGCTGTCATTAGTTTTGCTCGAAGCAGTGGAGAGAGGCTGACATACGTTACCTCAGTGAGTGGAGCGAGGACCGGTTCCTGGGTGGGAGTCAAAGATCATTCTGCCAGTGCCATCTGCCAAGCAGGTTGGGTCGAAAGGAAGTGGGAGCAAATGTCCCTCTGCCTCCTTCCTGTGAGCCTCTCTCGCTTCACAACAAAGTGCTGTGTTCAAGCAGAGGAGAGAGCGGCGTTCCATGAGCCGGGGATTCCTCTGTCAGAGCGAAGGCAGTGTGGAGCAGCTTAAATTCCCCCATGAGAAGATGGAAGAATGCACCTCTCTTTTCATGGGGAATAGCGGCTTGCTCCTGCTAGTACACAATCCTCTCTACTCCTCTGCTCTCTCTCTCTCTCTCTCTCTCTCTCTCTCTCTCTCTCTCTCTCTCTCTCTCTCTCTCTCTGCTTCTTCTGCCTCCGTCCCTGCTCTCTTTCTCTCCCCTTCCTGATCCTGCTCTACTTGTACAGTTCGCTCCCTCACTCTGGCATGCTTTCTTATCCACTGTGGTTCAGTCTCACACACACACACACACACACGCACGCACGCACGCACGCACGCACGCACACACACACACACACACACACACACACACACACACACACACACACACACACGCACACACGCACAAATATTAGCACAGTAAGACACAAGCGCAACAAAACTCCTGTCAGTTTTCTCAGCTTACTCCTCCAGTTACTTCCAGCTGTTATGCAATGATACGTGTGTCTGTGTTTGAAGCGTGCGATCCACATGTTTTCAAACATACTGTCACATGTAATTAAACAAATACCACAAACTGGTATACAAAACGAACAGAGAACAGACATTCAACCACAAGCACGTGTTTTGAGAAATGTGGACAGTGTTGCTTCTGCTGTGATGGGAACCCCCCCAATAATTAAAGAAGTGATTCTCTCAGAATGTGTCCCTGTACAGTACAATTTTACTTGCAAATCCCTTTTTCCCATGACAACATGAAAAAATGTGTGCGTGTGTCTGTGCATGTGCATGTGTGTGTGCCGCCCATAAAGCCACCGTAAGCGTGATCGGATGCTCTCTCAAGAGAGGGATGTTCTATTTTGAGGCTTGAGTCGTAATACACAACAGAAGAAAGGGGACAGTGAGAATTTCTCCTAAAACTGTCCCCTCCTCCTTCACACACTACCACTGCCACCATCTCCACCTCTTCCTCCCCTCATGCTGCAAATCTCTAAGCTTTGTGGGAGAAAGCAGCGTGAGGGAAAAAAAGGACTGAGTTGTCTGAGGGAGATATAAATAGAGCTGACCTGATCTGTTAGAGCTCGGCGGAGAAACGTCAAATATAATGACAGTTATTGTCCTCTAAGTAATACAGTCACCCACATTGGACTGTGTGTGTATTTCTTTTTCAATTGCTGTCTTGTAACTTTTTTTTGATGTCTTGATATTCAATTATGATGGGAGATGCCGAGCAAAGACATGTCAGCTCAATTGATCGTCTTCCCAAAAGCAACATTTCAGTGTCGCTCATGTTCAAGTGTTCATGTACTGAGTTATGATGTTTACGTATTGAATTAGAAAAAAAGTAATATTTCTGGACAGAAATTAATCATCTTTTCGATTTTATACATTCACCACATGTAATTATGTTGTTTCTCACCAAAGGGTGGATTGCGGCAGTCATGCTGTTGGATAAGAAAATATATTAATATTTCACCGCCTCTTGGACTTCGTGGATGTAATAGGCAATGTTCCCTCTTTGAAGAGCATGTGTAATCTACAAAGAAACACACTGCAATGCCACCTCACCCCTCCCCGCCAACCCCCATACAACTTTATCACATAGACTTGCATGTACATTATTTCCTAAAGAGTTAACCATGTCTGTGACTCCTATGACCTTCACACCTCTTGCTAATCTTGTAAAACATCTCTGCTCCTTAAAAGTAAATCAGAAATCTTATGGGGTCTTTGCTTTATGTACCTGTGAATAATAACATCCATTTAATGTGACTTGGTAAACAGATTTAAGTCCTCAAACTTTAAATATAACCTGAAACAATCACACAAAGACACAACTCAACATTATGCCCACATATGCGCAAGTGCAAGATCTTCACATGAATAATGTAAATAAATCTAAAAATATAAATATTTTTCATTTGGCAGGTCTCTGAAACCCTGGACTTAATCAGTTCATCACATGGCAAACACAGAGGGACACTGACAGTCGATTCAGATGAGATGCATGTTTTTAGAGTGAGGGTGAAACCCCACCCACACGTAGGGAGAACATGTAAACTTCACAGAGAAACCCTGGAGGGACATTTATGTGAGGCAATAGTGCAAACCGCTGCTCCATTGTGTTTCTCATGAAAGAACTTTGTGGGGAAAAAAGATAAAAACAAATTATTTGTTCTATCAAAGTCCAAGTGTAGGAATGAACAAAGTCGTTACAGTGACTAACAAGCAACACTGAGAATCAAATCTGACATGGGAGAGACTTTTCAGATTGTACACCCAGGTGTTTGCCTTCCACCCTGATTTTGTCTTGGGCTGTCGTGGTCTCGAGTTTCATGAAGCAAGATTGATTTTGGAGGTACACTGGTTTGAATCCCCAAGCAGAACCCCTCATCCTCAGTCCAATGCTCCTAACATGTGCACTTAAGTTTAACCGATGAGAAATAATTACATTTCCCCAAGGGATCCAAAAACATACCAAGTTAAAGTTTACAAACCATCCACATATCTGGAAGTCTCATGCAGAGTCTGTCATCATATTTGGATAAATGACAATCGCAACATTAGCATCTGATGAATAATATTGAGGATTGATTGATGGATTACCAAAGAAAGTGACTTGTTGATGGTCTTGTGGTGACTCTGGAAAGCCAAGCCAGTTGCACAGCAATTATACTGTAAAAATGTCCCAAGGCAACCATTAATAACTTAGTTGCATTAATAACCTAGTTGCTATGGAAAGGGAAAAACAGGTGTTCTTTTCTCATTTTGGGTGTTAAAACGTGCGTTCACATTATTAACAACAGCTGGATGGACATTCCCCCCCCCCCCAGCTAATGAGAGAGAAGGTCAGGGAACAATGCCTCCTGTTCAATACCACATTCTGGAAAGGCTGTGGACCTGTGCGTTAGACTATATTGTATACTTTTGTTAAATACTAATCAGAACTATATGAGGCAAACTTGATGATATAATGATATATCTGTATTTTTAGAACTATATCATTAAGGTGTAAATTATATGCTGCTTCACATTTACGCCTGAGGCATAATGACTGATAGAAATAAAAATGGTTCCAGTAATGTTGCATCATCAGAAAGTGAAGCATTCACATTACACATAGAAAAGGACCAAACAAGTAATAATGTAAGTGTTGGTTAGCTATGAAAGAGAAAATATCCGATGAATTATTTATAATGCGTTTTATTCACTTGGAATATAAATATTAAGAAATGCAATAAAGTTCCCTTTCTGCTGCCTGTGGCTACAAAACACAGAGTCCAAAGAAATGAAATGCCTCAAAAATACATCTGGAACAAGGGGGGAAAAAAAAGACATTTTCCAAATGTTTCCTCAGAAATACATAACTTTTTCAAATGAAAACCATTAGAAGCTATTTTTAAGATAAATTAAACATTTATTTATTTTTTCCTGTGATGAAAGGCCAAACAGTAAAACGTTGTTTAAAAAAAAAAAAGTCTGCAAGTATGCCAGTCTGACCATGAAGGAAATGTCACTCTGACCTCAGACCAGCTCTGAAAGAACACAATTTATCTAACCCCCAAGACATATTAGATCTTCTTCTCACCCTCTTTGACAACAAATTTCAGACTTAAATCGTCTGTGATGCACACGCCATAAATACTGAAGGACCTATTCAAATATTTTGATAAATGTAATATGGTTTGTTTGGTTATTGTTTTGGCTTCAGGAACAATTCAGTCCAAATGTATAAATGAACTCATGACAACAACAAAAAAAACACAAAACCAGCAGCTCTACGGCTGTTACACAGGCGGTATATTCTTTCAAATGAAATGCGGGCATCGTGTGAAAGTACCTGATGATCAACAGCTGCTGATTACATAATTTCAATACCAACATTTTCACTTAATATCTGTTGAAAGCTTTCGATTTTTATGAGCCAAAGCAACAGCAATCAGTCATAGGTAAGTAAAATCTTCCCTCTCGCTGAAGCAAATGAGTTAAGCTATTTGCATAACATAAAATTTAATGTGAGCCAGACAGCACAGGCTACGATTGATCAATACTGTGATTTTGTGTCCATACTGCATAATCATGCTGTATGCATGAGCTAAAAACAGTAATTGCATTTTGCAATTCATTTTATTATTTGTGTAACATAGTGCCCTTCATGACTGAGGTCACATTTGCACCAGACAATTTAACACTTCAGGACAGAGTTTGTGAGTAACTGGCGATCTGATTGTTTGTGGGAGGTGGGCTTTGGACCAAAAGTTACGAGTATGAACAATCTGTACCTTCAGTAATTGTAACATTGGTATTGATTAAATTTCCCGTTGCCAGCTTCACACCCAATAATGCTTAGTGGAGAATGATCATGGTTTGACCACTATGCCTCTTTTGGTTTAACTCACCTACTGTAGTAAGCTGGTGTTCATCACTGGACTCCAGTGGACTTTCATGCAGCACATCCTCTTCCAAACATGGAACTTGATGAAGCAATCACATGGCATCCATGTTTTGTTTTTTTCATTTTTTTTTCTTGTGAAACTACTACAACAACGAGAGATCACAATGCACCGGCATTGCTGCCTTTACACTGTGATATATTAGCTGTATTTTTTATCTAATGTCTGAAATAAAACAAGCGGATGTCACATATTTATGGTTTGGCTATTGATGTATGTATCAAATACTGCAAAGCATTCTTCAGAGACTCCAGTTAGTTCTCCTTTTTGTCTTTGTTTCCAAAAATGTATTTAATAAACCTGAACAAACAGGGTGGAGTATTATGGAACTAACCTTGTTGGACAATGACTAATGTATTGTCTTGTTTAAGTCAAAGTACTTGACGATCTCCATGTGCAAAAATGCCTTTATAGATTGGTTTCTGATCATAAAGACACTGCAGAGGAGTTCTGCTTTGCCCTGTATGGCTCTGTGGTGCAAAGGTCCGACTCATTCTTATTCAGGCTTTAATTATAAATACAAGTCACGCAATAGCAATCAGCACGGTTGTATAAATCAAAAACCAGCTCATTTTTATTCTGAGTCACACTTGATGATCAGCTTTGAGAGACAATAGCAGGCAGCCTGCTGACATCTGATGAGTGCGTGGGTCCTGTGGGATGACGTCCTACTGCTTCTGCATGAAGACATATCCTATGCAGCCTTTTCTATATACCATTGTCAGATCAAAATAAAACGTGTTGCAAGTACATTTTCTTTGACTGAATCTTAAGAACATTTTAGTTTTTTTTTACTGTTGATTGCTATCAAACAGCCTATTATCAGCTTTCCAGTATTAATCCTCACAGATCTGGAGCCAAGTGACCTATCTTTATTTGTAATCTTCTCTATTCAGCACACAATAATTTAAATTGTCAAGTGCTGCAGAGAGCACTCAGCATAACTCCACTCAATCCAAAGAAATGAAAAAGGGAAGCCATGGTAAAAGCAGATTTACAGAAGAACGTGGAGGAAGATAAAAGCCAAGGGACTTGGGACCACATTGTTATACAGTGACACCCTTTTGCTCTTTGTCAATAAGGGAAAATAAAAAAATAGAAATTGGTTTTACTGCACACTGCGCTACTCGGATGAAGCATCGAATGGATCTTCATGAGGCAGTTGTGTGGTGGAGCTGCACTGAGTTACGTGATTTGGTGACAACCAGTAACAGAACAGGACAGCTCCTCCTGAGATGAATGGTGTATGATTACTAAGGAGTCATTGCCAGGCTTAAGTACACAAGCTTGATGCTCTATGCTGTTTGAGTGGGAGGGAGGGATGCATTGTGCGCTCCACTAATGTACTGATTATCATATGTCAAATTTGTAGGTGGCTTCAGTGGTAAATGTACATAACACAAATGCAGTATGAATATCCTAAGTCAAGGGAAGGCATGTGGGCATAGGATAAGAACTACAATATATCTAGATGAGATGATCAATACCCCTTATTGGTGCTTTTAATGTACAGCTCAGTTGAAGAGATTAGCTGACCACAAATAGCGCAAACAATGGGAGTGAACCTGGTTTAGTGCAGTAGAGGTGGCTCGTGAAGTTAAAATCAAACAATTAATATGTCAGCACGTACAGACGAACAACTGTGACAGGGGCTGACCTTGATTCAATACATCACTGACCAGCAGTATTTTCTTCTCTCGTGTCAACACTGTTTGTGCAAATATTTTCTGGGCCACATGATTTGCTGGCAACGGCAGTCATATTTTGTGTTGTACTGTAGTGGTGTAAGACTCACACAGCTGTGAGACGAACTGTGTCTATCCATTAATATGCTCACATGCTTCTTTGGTGTGATGGTATCAGAGGGCTGAGGAGGAACTTGACTTGAGACGGCCTGAGAGTGATGGTGTTGAATACTTTAGCTGAAACTGTGAGCTCATTAAGCGTGAAGGTTATTCGGTGCTGTTCTCTCCATGTGTCGCTTCTGGAAATATGCTGAAGTTGTGTTTAAATCCCATTAATAAGCCAAAGACACGAGGGAACAGTCTCCCTACAGACTGCTCCCCCAGTGAATAATGTACAGCTACAGCAAAGTTATATTTATATTAGTGACACTTCCTTATTTATTTTATTATCATACAAAAACTGTAACATTTCAAGGTTTTTTTGTTTGTTTTATTCTTAATACTTTTATGCTCTAATCCACACATAGAAGGCCACTGTTCTGTTTCAACACTTCAAAACCTTGCCCTCCTATAAAGCATTTAAAAGATAAAGTAGTAACTTTATATATTCACGTCATGATTTTTAACTTTTTAAGGTTGCTTGCCATCACCCGCAACCTCAGGACGACTTTGCAACTTAGAGTAGTGCTATTGTGCCACCCTGTGGACAGTGTGCTACAGCTCACTGCTTCATTAAAACGTGTTGTACATTTTGTTCATTCACAAGTTCAGTTTGGAATTAGTTCCATTGGCTATGTATGTATTGAAGAGCTAACCCCCCCCCCCCCTCTCTCTCTCGCTCTCTCTCTTTCTCTCTCTCTCTGAAAATAATATATAACAATATATGTTCACAGTTTCTTAAGGCAAAGGATCTTTGCGTACTGAAATGCTTCATAAATAATTGTTTTATAGTCACATATAAAGTGAGGTACCCGAGAAAAAGAAAAATGCATGCTCTATCTTTACAACACATCTTTATAACTCTCGTGTTACTTGCTGTGTTGCCTCTCCTCGATATGTTCACTAATTAGAGCTGATCACCAATTTTTTTATTTTTTTTTTAAATGATTCTCACTCCTATAAGTCAGAGGAAAGGAAATGACTTTGGAGGGCTTTACTGAACCACGACCCTGGAGACTCACCCACCTTTATCTTTGGCCTGCACATGATGGAGATAAGGAGGTGGAGACTAAATCAATTTTGCTGCATTGTCTCATTAGTTCGAGCCCTTGGGTGAGCTCGGCTCCATGGTGATGCCCTTGGAGGAACTAAGCCATGTCACTTGCATGTGTCAGGAGGCAGGAGAATGAAAATGGATGCAAAGGATTACATTATATGATGCTTTATATGATGGAAAACTCCATGAAGGCTTTTTATGCTTTTAATCAATACATCTATCCAGGAATACACCCGGAAATGAATTTATGAACTAACAGTACAAGACCATTTTCCATAATTATTTTACATTTGCATTTATACAACAGCATACTAGTAAAGTACAATAGGTGATCATTTTGCCAGTGGGTTGACTTCTTTCGAATCAGAGGTGCTTTCTCATTGGAATATTTGTAATCCACATGTTGTATTGTTTTTGGCTTTCTTAATATCTGACCAATCACTGTGCTACAAAATATAGAAATGACATACACATTTTCTCAATTGCATGTAGATAACTAAATAACACTTTTTTCCCACCTTTGGTGGATGCAGTATATCCCACACTCATGTGGGTGCAGTGCTGCCCCAGCTTGTTTATAGGATTTTTCAGGGGTTGGAGACTTGCAGTCATTTGCAGTAGAGTAATTGTATTCCCCAGTTTTGAGTCAGGGCTTGGGGATCATTATGTGCCCTGTAGGCATGTTCTCCTGGTGTGTTCATGGGTTTTTGCTGGTTTCTTCTCAAAGTCAACAAGCATTTGAGGTTAATTCACAATTGTAAAAAGACTGTAGTTGTGAATGAAAGTCTGTGACTGTCTCTCTGTTACAGCCAAATCAGTTTGGACATACAGATGGATGAATGGATGTATGAACGGATGGAGAGCATCGGCAATAACATGCATATGGCCAAACTTGATCTGGGTGATCCAATAAACAGCTCAGTTTTATTATTTCTCCGGCTGCAGTTTGTGAACAGGTCTGCCAGTTCAACACCAACAGAATGTGATCAATTTGAGCAGGATTATAGCTTGTGTTGTTTGGATTATCTGAATCTAATTACCTTGCAGAGAAGCTTAACTGACTCCGCAGCCTTTTGGCCTGTTTCTGCTGCAGCTGAATGCAGGGGAAATTGATAATTTATGGACTAGGCAGACCAACTGAGAAAATATTATTTTTATGGAAATGAGCTTCTTCTACAATAAGCACTAAGGTCCACAGGCAAGTTTCTATTCAATGCTATGAATTTACAGTAAAAAGCTGTTTGTGGGGAACTGTCAAGCCACAGTCAAGTATAGTCTGAATATGGAAACACCGCGAACTTTGAGCACCGTGTTTCAAGCTGCACAATAAATATTCACCCTTGTTTCTGTTAAACTGAACAGTTATACAGACTAGAAGATATCCTGCATATCTATCAATTTCAGCATGTACAAGAAATGTGCTGATAATTCTAATAGTATGTTTATGAAACTAGGGAATAATACTGGTTAGGAATGTCCCATTTCCCTGATGGAGTGTTGATTTGACACCAAGAGGCGGTCAGGAAGACAGTCTCACAAAAATATGCAGATGAAAAAGTCACATGTTTAGGTTAAAACCACCGTTGAAGTGGTGCTTATGCATTCAATAATGTTGATAAATGTTGCTTCTGCATATATGGGAATGATGGTGCTCTTTTGAAACCTGTTTACTACACAGACTTGGCTAATGTAGTCTGACTTTTCTAGCTTTAGCTGCAATGAGCTTGTTAATTACATGATTGTAACCAACATATTTAGATTGTCATATATTGTTTGCCAAATGGTTCTGCAAAAATAATTCATAGTCTGTTATCAGCCAACCGAAGGGCAGAGACTCATTAACACCTAAACCTATTACCATTTGCATAATCAGATAGCTCTGTGTAACAGCATAATCATGTTCTTTTGTCATACAGAAGTCAGACCAGCCAGATGGAGTATGAGACCAAACTGGGAAAATCAACTCACTTTGCAAATACTGAAATGTCGGGTAATAAATATCGGGTAAATAAAATAATCCAACCAATTACCTCATCTTACAAACAAATGAGAAGGTGATTCAGTTGAAGATGAATGAAATATAAACAGATATTATTATATGAAAACAAAAACAACAAAAACAACCTTCTGGCATGGCTTCTTTTGATCAGGCCTCACAGGGCATTTCAAAACGCAATATGAAGCCTCATGCTACGCCATTGTAGCATGAAAACAAGAAGCAGTAAGAGAAATAACACATAACTTGTCTCACAAACACATTTCTACAAATAGTGAAAAAAATAATCACGTTAAATTTAAAACAAGCTGTTTTAAAGGATAAATGATAAGTTTCTCTCTTTTATCAACAATCACCCACTTAATGGTTTTGCTTGGAAAAATACCCAGGGATTGGGAGGCCTGGTTTATTAAACCCAGATTTAAAGTGTACTATTTTGGGGCTTTGATCTCAGCTGCATTTGAGGATCATCAGAGGGAGCCGCTGCACAAGATTTCACAGGGATAAAAGAAAAGATCAATACCTTGACCAAAGCTCGGCTCTGCCTCATTTACCAGCCATAGCTCTGACGGAGCCCTCATTAGGCTCTTACACACACATGCACACGCACACCGGCATCCACGTAGACAGCCATGAAGAAGAAGAAAGAGTACTGAAATCAGACACCGAGCTCAAACTGACACAAGTCAATATTTAAAACATCCCAGTCCTCATATCACCCGTATGCAAATACCTGTACGTGCACAAACACGCATGCACATCTTTTTTTCCACAATTTCCTGCAAATTCACATTTGTTATTGTTTCACCACAGACTGTTCCACTTTTCCAAGACAAGCTTCCAACATAGGGCTGCGGTGGCTTCGTCTGATGCCCACTGCGCATCACGTCACCTTAGAGCCACAGCCAGTGAGCTGCATGTGAGCTGACTTTACAATGATCTATAGTTTACCCCAGCCACACATAGTAAGAGCAGTGCAGGGTTGCTCCCAGAGAGTTGATGGGGGTCAAATGCTATTACTCAGAGACCCTCAGTGGTGACCTTCGGCAAATTGCAAGCACATCTACCCACCAAAACATCATAACCACTGAAGGACTTGTCATGAATTTAGTCTCAGCAATTACAGCATATCCTCTCTATAAAAGCCAAGATGTGACAAATTGAAAGTCGAAGTTGAGTTTGAACTAAATTGATGACTTTAGATTGCCAATGTGAATGTGTGAGTGTGTTGCTGTGAAGGACTGGCGACGTGTCCAGGGTTTACCTCTCCTTCATGCTGTCAGAGGGGAACGTCTCCAGCATCGGCATAGGGTTGTTTCTCCATTCATGGGGTGGCCTATACACCCATACAAACATCACGCATGTTATTTGCACTGATAGGAAGGATTAGAGCTGACTATGAGCTGACTTAAATCTTATACATGCCTCAGCAGGATTTCATGTTTCCAAATGTGTGTAGCTGTTATGCCGCCAATGTCTCGAGGTCTGGATTGCTTTGAAGGCTACAAAGACTTGGTTCATATTTCATATAAGAATTACAATATTGTAAATCATGCATGAATATACTTTGGTAATTATACACAGAATGTCAGCCAAATATGCATGAAAATGTGTGCCAGGAAATAAGTGCAAATTGGTGAGAAGATGTTTGATATTAGACAAATATTACTGGTATCATTCAACAAAGGTTTGCTTTTCCCTATTAACGCATCTATTAGCGTTTCTATTATTTCAGTTTAAAACGCTGCTTTTCTCACCCCAGTACAGTCTGAATAAGAAGAGCCATGCTGCCTTGCTGGGTTTTATGAAGGGAAAAGAAGACAATGCATTCAGACAAAAAGTTACATAACTTGAACTGTCCCATAATTATTTGATATGTGAATCTCAATATTTATTCAATGATGGGCAAACTTATTTATAGGCAATGCAGAATATGACACACTGCGATAAATGTCACAGATTTATAAGTTGCTCATAGCAAGAAGCTGTGGCAGTGCAGCTGTAACTGTCTGGACAGCAGTGACATTTTTATCGCAGTGCACCGCCACAGAGATAGCCACAGGGGCCGGCACCACAATTATATAAAACCTCATATTACAGCCTCCTGAGACAAGCTCCGGCAGCTGACAGGTGACGAGTGTGCAGTGAAGCTCAAGGCGTCCTTCAGCTCATAATTTCACAGGTAAGAGAGGAACACTCATATATTCTCTAAAGTAGGAGTTTAGCCTCATTGCACTATTGAATACTTGGATGTTTGTCTATGATTAACAGCTGTAAGTAAACCATAATGCTGCCAAGTTGACAGAATAATAGGAGATGATTAACACCAGCTTTTTTAAGAAAAACAAATGTGGCATTTGCTCACAGCAATGGTCAATGTAAACCACATAGACACATACAATAAAACATATTTATTTCCAAAGTAATATGGTTCCTGTGTTGGGGAAAAAAAACACAACAAGAATAGCATTGGAGCAGCTCCTCGGGATAGAAAGTTCCCCCGTGGATATCAGCCCCGACTGAGGGAACGTCATAACAGATTCAGCATTTTTCACACTTTTGATTTAATCTCGTCAGTGTGCAGGACAAAGTTTTGTTCCGACCAGAAGCTCTCTTGAGACGCCACATCATTAGACAGATGCCCTCAGTGCTCCAACGCCATCACTGAGCTGTGTAATCTGGCTCTGACACAGTTGGCGTGCATCACTTCCACCCTGGATTGATTTGTGACATTGGAGAGGCTGATAAATGTTCAACAGAGGAAGAGTTGAAAGTCTAATCACCACACCACATTGGCAGTCAGCAGCCAGTTTTCATATTAGACAAAGCTCCACTGATTGTCCCTGCCAGTTGACGTAGCAACAGGCAGGGAGATCTGCAGGTTCACACCAAAGTCTTATACCACTTATAAGACTTTATTGAACCTCAGATAAAACACTGAATTCCTCAAACTTATCAGCTCGTGGATATGAAATTACTTCATCAAGATAATCAGTCTGCACAAGACATGAACAATCCTAATTTCACACTGTTGTTACAAATGGAAGCAGATAATAGTTGATTCTTTTTAAAATAAACTGCACAACATGTCTATAGGGTGTTTTTAGTTGAAGATGGTTTGAATCAGATTTGGGATTCCAAACTGAGAAAAAAAATGTCACTAAAAAAGATTTGCAGTAGTGGACGGTTTGTGCACACAAGCCCCCAATTTCTATTTGCAAGACAAAACAATTACAATCGGCTCAAGTTAAGAGCTTTACAAATTTCATTTTTGTCATGCATGCAGGCTTCTTCGGTGTTGTATTGAATGCACTATTAAAATATAATTACAGAAATGCTCCAATGATAGAAACTTGATATAATTAGCAGGTGCTGTTCTTAATTTATCAAGGGAAAATAGATAATATTTTTCTTAATTAAGATGAATATATTTTAAATTTGTATTCCTTATATTGTTACTGTACATACAGAAAGTTGTCTTAAAAAAATCTGACGTTTCATTTGCATGATTTCTTGTTCTGACCTCAGGAAGCTGATACATTTATAATAGCTGATTAAGTTATAATTTTGATAAATTGGCATAATTTGTGTGAAACAATGACCAGCTTTAAGAACTTTCTATAGAAAGTATGGCCCAAAAACTAATGTGAAAATGAAAAAATGGGAAAGAAAATGTGATGCCCTTTTTCCCAGGAGGAATGTTTTCCCTCTTTTGATGGAAACCTATGATAGAATGAAACAAGTGGAAGATGGAACTGTCAATAAGTGTACCTTCATAAGAAACACTTGCAACTGATGAATAATAGCATCCCAGGTGCGTTAATAGGTTTTCTTCTCTGAGCAGCAAGTTAAGAGTATCATGTGATGTCTGGCACACCATGCAAGCGTTTTAGGGTTAAAGGTTTATATCAAGCTGTGCTTTGAAACCTCATGCTAAAATAAAACATTTTCTATGAAGACTGAGCAAGGAAGGTGAGCAAACCGCCAGCTGTATAATGTGTTAATCAGTAATTAGCCAGTTTTTATACTGCAGATTCAGCAAGAACACTTTTTGATATTCTGTGTTGGTCTCCAGCAATATTGGAGAAATTAGCATTTCAGTCTTCACTGAGCGTGTGTGGGTGTGTGTGTGTGTGTGTGTGTGTGTGTGTGTGTGTGTGTGTGTGTGTGTGTGTGTGTGTGTGTGTGTGTGTTCACATTGCTGATTTTGTTGTTTTCAGGTAGCATAATCAGGTAAATCTGAAATGTTCTTTCTCCTCTGTGTCATCTAATATATCTGACAGTCAAAACCCAAAGTTAGGGATTTGTTTTTAACCACTTAAACAAAACAAAACAAACAAACAAACAAAGAACACATCAAACAGAACAAACCTACTTCATCCGAATTCAGCGAATGAAGCAAAATGGGTCATTTCTGAAAATGAGGATAATATTTTGATTCCATCGCCATTGTATCAACAAATTTCTTGTAGTGGATTTCATTGGCTCATTAACAAATGAGATACAAAATATAATACTTTCTCGAATATGTTCACTGGTAAAAATACCAAAACTAAGTAGAAATAGGTGAAAATGTGTCATTTTTATGATACCTTCTTGATGAGTGCAATAGAATAACCATGACAAACAATAATTCTGGCAAGCTCAAAGCAGGTGTGTCTGATAATCCTCTGAGGGGCTGTGACCCCGGGCTGTTAACTACTGACCTATGTGGCACTAATACCACTTTATAACTTTTAGCTGTCAATACAAATCAATGTGTAAAATTAGTCTTTACAGGGCTGCATGCTGTAAACAAAGATGTGGTCCTCTTTTTGGATCATGAATATGTCGTTGCTTCAAACTGAAATATTTAATAATGTCGACGCATCTTTGAAAAAAAAAAGAAAAAACTGCCATATGCTAAATTAGATGTCAGCTAAAAGCTGATCACTGAATTTGATTAATAAGACAGATGAGTAACAAGAGCTTAAAACTCATTTTTCGACATAACAGCTCCCCACCGGGGTGTAACCCAGGCTTGAATACCTTTAATGCAGATTAATACATGCATTCTTTCAGGGGAACATTGTACAGGGAGTCTCATAGAGTCATATTTGGGTGTAGCTGTTTAATCTGCAGCTGGTCGTCTCTCAGTCAGAAGATTGCAGGTTTGATCTCTCCATCTGTCCACATGCCAAAGTGTCCTTGAGCAAGACACTGAACCCCAAATTGCCCCCAATGGATGGATTGAGTGCTTTGCATGGCAGCCGCCTCGATTGGTGTGTGAATGGGTGAAAGTGATTAACAATGTAAAGCGCTTTGGGGACTGCACAAGTGGTGGAAAAAAACATTATAATATTGAAATCCATTTACCATCTCATCTGAGGAAGTCTGTAGTTATTGTGTTGGCTTTTTTTTCCATTAAAAGACACAGTATCATTAATTACTTACATTTTAATTGGATGGACTAATAACTTTTTTTAATTACTATTCTGGTTGAAACAATGATAACCTGCACATATTTTGTAAAAGCTCTATACACTTGAGATACCTACTGTTAAAGTTAGTAAAAAGTAAAAGTATTTCATATTAAAAGGGTCACACTCACAATGGCACATTATTCTCGGTTTTGTACATGTCCTATGTGCATTAATTATAGTTGAGCTGTCAGCATCAGGTAGTAAGTGTGCAATTTAATCCAAGCAAATGAATAATTTCTCCAGAGTTCATCGACACGCAAAGCTAACTCAAGTCTTCAAAGTGGAATGAATGTCAAAAATAGCACGCTATTAACCTCTCTATCTAAATTCATGGCAGTACTATAATTAGTGTGGACGTCAGAGAGTGAAATATAGTTTATATGTGGGGCACAGTGCTTTATTCATTACCCAGAGATTTTGAGTGCAAAGACTCACAAAGCACTGTTGTGAAGCTCGTTTATTGCCATCGGTGAATTATGTTTTCAGAGCTGACGATATGATTGGATGTCGGTGAAACAGAAGGAAATTCTGTGATGATGCTTGGATGCCAGTTAAACCGCGGCTGCTTTTGTTTTTATTATTAGTATTATTATGCTGTGCTACACTGCACATTCAGGGACATCAGAACAGTCCACGAGAGTGCACTTCTCTATACTCTCATTCATTATGAGGGAGCAGAATGTCTTTTTGTTGCTTTTGGTACAGAGATCTAGTTCCACCAGAGGGAGCTTTAAGCAAACACACGTGCAACACCTGGACCTGGAGAGACTCTTTTCTTTGTGACACATTTGACAGATGGACATAATTACCACAAAAAATTAAAGATTGCTGTGCTATTTACAATGCTACATTAGCATTGTGTGCATGTGTGTGTTTATTTGTGTTCACATGTACATATGTATGTGTGTTCATGCTCAGGTCAGGAACCAAGGAGGAAGAAAACACCCAGTCCTACACAGTCATTAATAAAAAAAACTCTGATGTAGTTCTCAATACCATCACAATCAAGCAGCTGTCCAATGTGCAGTTTTGGTTTAAATGGCTTTCACATGAGATTTATGATTAACTTTTCTGATCTGATGACGAACCATGTGTGACTGAGGAGTTCACTCAACTAATTAAGACCCTATCAGCGTTGCAGATAACAACAGAGCTATCACAAATCAACACCAGGGGGTGCAATTATGTAAGTGCCTTAAATCTGAAGGCTTTGTGTGTGGCAATCTACTATTATTTACTTTGCAGATTATAGAGGGAGAGCAAGAGCGAATGATGAATTGGGTATAATGAGGCTACACAGCCTTCTCAGAGCCAGAAGATTCCTTATCTGTATGGCGACACATTTTGTCACTTTTCTGCTTAAGCTAATTAGGCCATGAGTGCCGGTGCTGCTTCACATTTTTCACACAACATGCTTTGTAATTACTTTGCTCAACCACTGTTCCATCATCCATCCATCCATCCATCCATCCATCCATCCATCCATCCATCCATCCATCCATCCATCAGATTGGCATCTAAAATCAGTTTGGGTAAAGACTTCCTTGCCTTCATTCCATTAAAGTGCCCCCATGATGAACCTTGCATTGCTTGACTGAATATAATGGAGGTGCACATGTATTGGTGAGCAACTTTTCTAAAGTCTGCCAAAAGAGATCAATGTTCCAGACAGACAAATGTTTAACCAAATAGCGTCAAAATGACAAATGCGTACATCGGTAAGTGAATGATGAGTGTTTGTGCTTGTTCGTGTGCTTCTGTGAGAGTGTATGTGGTGTGTGGGTGGGCATGCCAGAGAGATGGGTTTATGACAGTGTCATCACACATGGCTAATCATGTGGAACAATGGATGCACAGGCATGGAACAGGGGGTGGAGAAATGTGATCTGGCCTTGAAAATGTGATCCTGCTTATTATGGAAGCTGTGTTTTGAAAAGATGTAAATTTAGCAAGCAATCTTCAGCCAACTCAACAAAGAGAATGTCAGAGAACACGCTGGTAATTGTATTATGCCCCATGGCTTGCCCATGTGTCTTTACAGAGGGTGTTATTCCCACTTTGAGGAGGAGGTCATGTCAGAGCTTTTGTGTCTATCCTTGAAACAGAGATAATGTCACTCAGCCTATTTAACCAGGGTTGATACAGATGCTTCATTTTTGCTGTTCAATAGATTGCCTACATACACAGAACTCTTCAAAGGGAAAGGGGTGAATGTCACTCAATAAGTTGAATGACAGGTCAATAGATAGCTCTGACCTTGTTGACAGGGGCTTGAGCATCACATTGAGAGGCTGAGATGGACAGTTCTCAAGGAAACAGAGCTACAAAGGAGCTGTCTGTCTTTTTCTCCACTAATGAGATGGTCTGGGGAGGATTTGCCAAGTTACAACAACAGTGCTGCAGTATGATATCCAAGTTTGCTATTGAATAAAGAGCAATGAAAATGTAATTTTAGTTCCGGGCATCAGGTGTATTAGTGAACAGAACATAGTATTCTTTAGCGAATTCATTGCAGTACAAGTCGTCCTCCAGGTGCAGATACTGAAAATATTATTGCGACAAGGTTAGAAAGTAAGGAGCACAGATCTCTGCTGCACATTTTGCAAAGCATACAAAAATCCTTCAGATCTGTAACACCTGCTCAAAATACCAAACTGATTGTACTGAACAGTTGCTGTTGAAGTTAGTCAGTGTGACAATCAATGCACTATCAATGACAATGAATGCTATTGCAAAATCTGGTGAAACATGGTAATATTGCATCATCTGTGGAGAAATCCAAACAGTGCAGCATTCCTTTCTTCACCAACTCTGAACTTTGAATAATGACAGATTGAATACAATCACAAACGCAAACAGGCTAGAAGAGATTTCATCGCGCGGTATTTGATTTCGCTATTGGTGACAAGACGGAGTGACAGGTCGGGCTACTTTGGAGAAGCTCAACGTGACTTGTGTTACAGCCCACAGGCTGTATGGGCCTCGTCTTCGTCTCTGTGTGTATAGTGTGCGTGTTTGACAGGAGGTACCCTCACAAGACTTCCTCCTCCTCCGGTCCTGATGTGGAGCACTTTGATTGGAGGATGACTGCTGATTGGCTCAGCTCCGCCCACCAGCTGTGGCCATTTAAACAGCTCCAGCAGACTCCTCATGAAGGCAGGTGCAGGAAGTGTCTGCTCAGTCTGCCAAGAGAACCTTGGTGTGTGTGTTTGGACTTGTGTGTGATCTTTTGAACTCGGCTCCACTTCGATATCTGAATATTTGTATCTTAATTTAATTTTAGTCAACAGGGCCGATCAACCAGCAGTTTGGTGAAGGTACCAACTGTTTTGTTTTGACTTAATTAGGTGGTTTTCTTTGTTCCAATTTTGCCACTTGTGTTGTCTAAACCTATAGTTAAAGACCCTCAAGAGGAGAAGCTGCCTTTATGTTATATTAAATCAATCATTGAACAGTTGGTTTTGGGGATTACCTGTTTGCCCCTTGGTTGTATTGTTTTTGTGTCTTGGGTCTGAATATTGTAAACCTGAGAACTACTAATAAAACCCTCACTTCACCCAAACTCACCCGGTGCTTGTTGCTTCCTGCACGTCCATCCTTCTCCGAGAGCCGGGTCGTAACACTTGCGAAAAGCCAGTTGGGTTCAATCAGACATTTGATCAGGTTGCTTCTTATTACAGATGTATCGGGGAATGGTGAACATGGCTAAAGCTCCAGGGCTGTCCCAGGCCACGCTGGTGAGATGATGCCTCCAGGTTGGCCTGGGAGTAGCCAGAAGAAGTTAGAAGATCAATGTTGGAGATTCAGAGGGGGCTTCTTCGCTCTCTTGCCAGTGCAATACCATGTTGAGGAAATGCTTAAAAATATGAACACATAGATGGAGTAATGTATGTTATAAAATCTATTTCATATGTGTTGGACTTCGAACAGTCACTAATACACCAATAAGATCCAATAAGATGTTGGCTTAGTGTTTCCTCTCCTAGTTATTTTGACAAGTAGGTCATAAATGCAATGCGCTTTGAAGCTTTTAAAAACCAAGAAGCTCACATAGAATAACTGATTAGTTCAATACGTATGTACATTATCTTACAGAAAAGAGTGACAGACAGATGTTAATCTTTAGCATTCGTGCAGTGACTTCATCACTCAAGATCAGCACAGTGGAGCCTACTGAGCGAGGAACATGAAACGGCATTCACACTTGACATGCTAGGACAGCCTCCTTTCATTTAAGATGACACGACGTGAAGTAAGTTGTCATTGAATATTTTATTTGCAAATGAAAGTAATAACTCAGAGGTCGTAAAAATATACATTTTTTTACTTGTGATATTTACATGGATTGTTTTCATCAAACAAATCAAAAATAAAGAAAGAATTGATACTGTTTTACAAAACCAAAGAGAAGCTACGTCAGAAAAACAGATGAGAGAAAAGAAAACTAAAGTGTCTTACATTTCCCTTTAGTAACGCCGTGCTGAGCATGTCTCCCCCTGACATCCAAATAATGCAGTCAAGAGAAACAGCCAACCACACAGATCCCACACAGGCCAGTGATGAATATAGCACACAAAAAAGTGCAAAGTACATAGATGAAAACGTCAAAATCAAATGGCAAAAAATAAAGCTTCAGAATTTTTTTTTTCCTGTAGATATATTTACAGTTTTAAATTTTCTTGAATTTTTTTGGGTGTTTTTACATTTTTTTTCTTTTTTTAATTTTCAGCCGATTACAGTTATGTTACATCAAAGCAAAGCATTCCCGTTCATCTGCTCAATCTCCTATCACATGCAGGGACCTTTGCTTTCTTCCCTCTATCTAAGATTCCATCTCAAGCTCCAATTTTGCCCCATTCATCTTTGCTCTTAATAGTAATAATACATCACATTCCCTTATACGGACATAGAAGGCCTAACCATAAAGTCTGAGCATCACTTTGCCCTGCTCAACAGCTTTAATCAGAAATAAAACTGCTTAATAGAACATAAAACATTGCGGCTACATGAGATTTCTACTCCTATTGTAGAACGAAGGATAACCATTAATGATTTTACTGCACCATTGAGTGTTGATAATAAGACAATATATAGAGCTGATGGACTCTGTTTTAAAGGATGGTATTAGATGTGCTTCTGACACTCTGAGATGTGCAAAGACTTTCCCCCGCACTCTACTGAACTGACAAAAGCACCTTAAAATTAATTTGTTGGAAAGAGCACAAGTTTGACGGGCCACAAAGCTGCACACTTGAGAGGAGAGATGCAACGCGAGGGCTCATAAACTGTGGAATCTGCCACCTGAGAGTTGCAGATGCAGGAAAGCAAATCAAAAAGCTTGGGGGAATTTAACAGCTGGAAGACTTGCATACCTTCCCCCACCTCCACTGCTACTTTCGTCTGTGGTGGTGGGAATTTCAATGGCAGGAGCCTACAGCCCTGGCTCAGTATCAATCTTGTTAGACCTCTCCTGATTCCCAGTATTACTCTCCAGATTCCCATGGAAAAGTCTGTAGGCATGTGCTATCCAGGTTGTTGAGATGCACAGCAGTGTCTGTCTTTTCTGAGTGTGTGTGCCTGCATGCAGGAGTGCTGTTACAGTAACTGGTTTTGAAAATCTGTGTGTGTGTGTGCACGCGTGTGTGTCTTGGGTAATGCAGTGTGGAGTGTCCCCTTCTGTGGTGCATCTAGTATCCTGGTTCCATCAGTCAGTCATAATATCTCGAGACATTCGATCCATCAAATTCTGAAAAATCAGAAATAACAAGGATGCCGTTTGGACTTTTGCTTGTGCAAAGTGTGTGTGTGTGTGTGTGTGTGTGTGTGTGTGTGTGTTCATGAGGACATATGCAACTGGGAATGTACATGAAACACAAACCAGCACCCTGAAGTGGTTTGTTCACATTAATGTACATGTATATACAAATTTTATCTGTGTGCGTGTGTGTGTGTGTGTGTGTGTGTGTGTGTGTGTGTGTGTGTGTGTGTGTGTGTGTGTGTGTTCCTTGAGAGGACATCAGTACACTCAGGGCCAAGTGCATTCTCTGGTACCAGACAGCAAGAGAAGGGAGGGAGCATACAAGTGGCCTCCACAGCTGATGATACATATGAATTATGGACACGCTTTGTCTCAAGACGCCACCCCCACAAGCAAAAACATGACTGGTGCCTGTGAAACCAAGTTCAATCGGCATACAAGCCAGTAAAAGCTCAATAAACACTGCCCGTCTGCAGTCATATCAATTTGGATAGAGGTTACTTTGCCTGACTGGATCCTTCTCATTCAGTGAGTGGCTAACATGAGAATGTGTGGGTGTGGCCCGAGGGCTTATACTGAATTTACATGCACACACCCACACATACACGCATGCACGCAGGCACGCACACATACACTCACACACGCACAGTAGCTTCCCTGGTCAAATATGAACTACGGTCTCTAGTGGAATATAAAAGGCTTTTATCCCTCTAAATTTCCTTTACACTTAAGTCCTGTGTGAAGTTTTATGTCTGAAAACAAACCCCATGTGCTTTTTAGACATATGCTGGTTTGCAATGCATTTGTTATTAATTGACTTCATCTTGTTTGAAAGATTTCACTTGTGCACAAAAATAACTATTAATAAGTAAAATAACACTGTAGTCTGCTCACTGGTCCACAGAGAGGAGCAATGTTCATTGTGAGCTTGTGTGTCATTCAACAACATTGTGTGTCATTAAACAACAGCATTAGATTCTTATATATGTTGCGCACGAGCTGAGCGTTTAGTTTTCTGGACACTTTGGCACTGATTAAAAATTCAATCATGAGAAGGAATGGTGGTGCTTGGGGAAAAGTCAGACAAAAGAATCCACACGTCTTACGGAAATGTGGCCAATTCTTATGATCATATTCTTTATCTTTCTTCCCCCAAAAAGTATTCATGCTCGTTATTGGACATGAATCTCATTGGAAACATCAGACTTCACATACAAGTATGCACTTTGGAACACAGCGAGTGTGTGAAAAACACATGGTTTGACTTACTTACAGGCCTTCTCAGCTGAATGTTTGCAAGGAGGAAATCTCCCTTCACGCCCTCTCTTATTAAACTGAATGACATCATGTGCATATATCTATCTGTATGTACAATATAAAACAAGACTGAATACAGAATGTACAGTACATTGTCCTGTGGCACGGGATTGCTTTCTCACCACCGATAATTCACTCTGCTTGGTGCTCACGAGTCTGCGTCTTGTATTACTTGGGCAAGTTTGTGAAATTGTGCCTCTCAGTATTTGCTGCTATTGACCCTCAAAGCTGGGTGTGAACAGAGACTTAACCAAGTGGTGCGCTGAAGATAAGAACAAAGAAAGAAACCATCAAAGGGGGAAAGGATTGCAAAGGCACACTAGATAGGCGACTTGCCCTTTTTTTTCAGCTACTTTCAATCAAACTGCACTGGGTCCGTCTGAGGATACAACAAAAAGGGGGACACAGCTCGGCCAATAACCAGGCAGTGAGACCACAATCGAGTGCCACGCCATTGTTGTGGATCCAAGGAGAATATTGATGATGATGCCATACTCACCCGATACAACTGAACTCTCTGGAATCACGCTCCGTACTCCCCTCATTCAGACATACAGTAGTTGTAAAAATTGAGCATCAATTCTTTGTGCCTTAGCTTAAGTATTGATTCAGTGCCTTAGAGGAGTCAGAAAGTAATGGGATCCACCATCTTTGTACATCACACATTCATGGTGACAGATTTTGGTTTCAGTTCAGAAATGTAGAAGGTAAACAGAAAGAAAAAAAAAAAGCAATAATAATAATAACCCATCCCTTGGATTGGTGGCACTTCAAAATGGATGAATGGACACATGGCTGTCTGTCACCCTTTACAACCTGTTCAGAAAGAGGAGATGCAGTACAATGGAAGCAAAAGAAATACAAGTCCAGCTGGTCTAATAGATGCTTATCCCCTATATTTAATGTATAACTATAGGCCTAATAAATACGAGTTAATTATTCAGGGAGGATATTCAGTACCAGAAAAGGACGTCCAGAGATGGAGACAGGATGCGGAGGAAGGTAACAGCTCCATTGATTTAACTTGGCCGTCAATGCTACATCCGTGTACCTGAAGTGTCCCCTGCTGATTGGTGAAGCAGATGAGCTGTTTGCGAGCCGGCTGAGTCAGTCTCAGGGCCGCCGTAGAGTTTCTTGTGGGCTCCTTGTGAGAGCAGGAAAGACCGAGAGCACTGAGGCAGATGATGCACACACCGCACGCTGTGTCTGTCCACATGGATGGACACAGTCTGCCCGGCCCACAGGAGGAGAGAAAGGGAGGAGGAGGAGGAGAGTTGTGGTTTTAGAGCAGGTGCTGGAAGCAGCGAGACGGAGGTGCAGAGAGACACAAATCCCAGAATCACTCCCATGCCCCAGTCCTCCAAGATGGAGAGAAATGAGAGAAGAAAAAAAACTACTCATCAATTGCTGTCATATAATATCGTATTTTCTTCCTCCTACTTTTCCATCCTGCTGGTTTGATAGAGCAGTGTGGCTCCAATGGTACTTGCCTGGGTCAGAGTGGAGATTCATTCTGGCCTTTACTGTTTTCCTTCACTCACTCCTTTACTGTACTGCATGCCAATCCTTTGATTTGATAAATAAATAAAAGCTCTACTACGGGGAGCGGGCGGGGCTTCTTCATTCCACTGTACTGCACATGGTGCTTCTCTGCTTCTTCCAAAGGAAGAAGTAGGAAGAGCTCAGAAAATAAGTTCTGCCTTTAGCCACAAGACACAAAACAATTTTTGCATCTTGGGTCTCTGCTTATTCTTCTCTTTTTGTTGTTTCGTGTAATTCAGTAGGGGGCAAGCATGTCTTATTTTCCCTTTTTAAGTATGCATTCATTAAAAGTACTTTTTGAATTATAATATTGATTCTTTTAATTACATCCTTTTTACTAGTTGCATTTCTTTGTTTATAGAAGAGTCTTAGTCTTTGGGGGAGGGAGGTGGGCTAAGAGGGTTGGGCAGGGACGTGAGTGTTATCATGGCTGCAGGAAGCGCGTGGCTATCAGTCCTACACAGTCTGAAAGGCCTTGGTCTGGGCGGGGACCATGAGGGTCGGGGGTGTGGGCCCAGACATGTTCCTGGGGTTGAATTTGGGAGTGACAGGAAGCCCGGGGGTTTTGGGAGGCACCACTGTAGTGTAGGCTGGAGGGGATTGGGGGAAGCCTGGAGGTTGTCCATTCTCCTTGAGGGCTGCTACAGCCGGCGGGCGGGGGCGGTGACCACGCTGGGCGCTGTTGTGCACCATGGACTGGGTGGAGGAGGCACCAGAGCGTGAGCTGCCAGAGCGGGACGACGACAGGGAGTTTGGCTTCACCAGCTTTGCTTTTGGAGCCTCCGCATCCTCCCTGCAGTCAGGAAGAAACACACAAACAAACAACGATGACAAAAGTCAATTTATTTTACATTATCTGCTACTCTAGAAATAGAAAGGAGCACGCACACACGCACGCAAAGGCACAATGTACTGCTTAAACAGTATGCCTCATGCCCTCACACTATTCTTGGATCTTAGACACATGGGACAAGTATTACGTGGGGGGACTCATGTAATTCATGAGAAACCCTCCCAGCCCCTGAGTTTTATGAAAACACATTTGCATGGAATAATAAAATCTGATGAAATCACTTGCTCCCCAGACACAATTGTGGAAGAAGAAATATGTTTTCGCTTGAAAAAAGGACACAAAAAAGCTTTCCTTTGTATTTCCATGTCTTGCCTGTTTCAACTATGATATAATAATACCAGAGGGGGGGGCAAAGGACTATGAACCATAATGGCAAAAGTATCTTAAAAGGAGTACAGAATTATTCATCAAAATTGAGACTTATCATGACTTGGATTGCTGCTTGAATTAAAGTGGATCAGAAATAGAAAACCTCTCATTTGTGCACTTCTGGCTACATGGTTTGTTTGCAGGCTCACCACAGATGATTGCATAGCTCTTGCAAGAAAAAAATAAAAGTTTTAAAGAGCGGTGGTTGGCTCTGAACCTGTCCTCAAGAGTTGTGTGTCACCAGCTCATGGTCTGATTAGAGTGCATTAGTCGGAAGGCTGAGACTCAACGCCACATGAAAACTGAAAAGACTTCATCGCATCTACATTATTTACTTTAAGTCGTCCCTCAGTCACATTGCATTATTCATTGTTACACTAGGAAATATGCACCTGCTCCACTGAAAACATAAACAGAGCTGTTATTTTTACAGGTGTCATTAGCTGTCTGCAGGGTCCAAAGCGTGAAAGTTTTACAGTGAGGAATAAAAACTACTTCTCAGCTCTGTCGCCACCACACACATACACACTGAAATAGTGAGTACAGTGTGAAAACACAAAACATAATCGATGTACACTTGACCTTGTAGCCCTTTTTATTTCTAGGGACACATTGTGTAAATATGGCCACAGGTGAACTCAGAGCACATCAGTAATAAAAAGACTATTGTGGTGTCTGTGAGCATTTTTACTTGCTTTGAAACGGAATGAAATTGAATAAATTAGTTGTTGCTGTAAAGAGCAATAAGATAAAGCAAATGAACGTGAATATTTTTAAAAATTAATAAACAGCATCAGACAATTTGAGAATAGAGAGTCTATAGCACCTCAGGTCTTGTGTCGATGGTGTTTGGCTGCTTGTGGACGAACAGGTCTTTAGTCTATATGTCAACGTTTTACAAGATGTGAGGTCCTTCAAAAACAACTGACCTTGTTTTTGTAGTGTGTTTGTGTAAAAGTCTCTGAGGGTAGGGAGTGGTCAATCAAATAACACAAAACTGAAATTAATCTATCAAGCGAAATCCATGTGAGAACAGAAAGTACGAATGGATGAAAATAAATTGGACACAGTTCCGTTTCACTCACGAGTATGATTCAATATTTGACCCATGTTTCTAGCATTTTGAGTTAAGCTGTTAAAAAAAAGCACTTCAATTAACAATACAATAATAAATATTCACACTAGGTTTCATCCGTCCATCACAGATTTTTTTTTTGCATCATATTCCATAATCTCTGATCTGAGTTTTGATCTGATTCCAGTGACCGACGCAGGGACACTATTTTGTGTACATGCCGTATATGTTATTTTTCTATTCAAGTTCTCAATAACTATTTCCTTTGCTAGTTTCAAGTGTGATCAAAGAAAACTTTTAATGACCTAGAATTAACAGCAGGCTAAAACATGAGGTTGAACGTACATAGACAGGTGGCTTCTGCAACAGTACCCAGGTTCAGGGTAATATATGACCAGCACTTGAAACACGGCAATCAAAGTTTAGACACTAAGTACTCACAACTAGGTTTCAAGTGTTTTTAGTTCGTCTTGAAATATAAACTGCAGCTTTCCTAACTCTGAGATAAATTAACAGAGATAGTTGTGCAAAATCTTGACTGTCACTTTCAGGCATCCACATGTTTTTCATTTAAAATAAAAGAGAATGGTAGAATAGAAGCCAATGAATAAACCTGATCTCATTTGGAGTCTCCTCCTCTTCATACTTCTTCTTCTCTTTCTTCCGGAAAACAAGCCAGATGATCAATATGACAATGATGACACCGAGGGATATTCCCACCACTGCTCCTGCTACCATCCCTACTTCTCTCACATCTGGAAAAGAGAAAGGTGGAAGAATGGAGACAGAATGAGTCATGGAAAATCTCATGATATTTGCTCTTGAATTTGTCAATACTTGTATTGAATTCCCATTTAAATAAGAAACATTCCTACTTTTTAGTTTTTTTTTTACCACAATACCAAAATTCAATGCAAGAAAACATTTCTGCTGAGCTGCTCCATGTGTCTCTTTCTTTACACATGACCTTAATGGTCGAGAGCCTCTCAGGAAATGTGTTAGTGTGACAGTGAAATATGACTGCTAGAGCAGCAGCCACCAGTTTGGGTTCAGTGCAGTCTGAGGCTGGAGCACTGGGGGAGAATGAGGAGAGTGAAGGAAGGTGGACAGAGAGCTGGAGAGGGGAATAAATGTTTCCAGCTGCAGTTTGAAACAATAACCATCAATCAAGTTTGGTGTGAGGTGAATGCTGTGAGGTTGACTTGCCCTCGCCTCCCCAAAACTCACGCATCGTGACCTCGATGGTGCAATTTTCCTCCCCCACGTCATTGCTCGCTGTGCACCTGTAGACACCTGTGCTGTCCATCGTGAAATTCCTCAGCGTCACAATCTCTGGGTTCTTGAGATCTGAAGGTTGCAAAAGGGAAAAGAGAGAGCCTTGTTATGAAAGATAAACAAACTATCCTGCCTACTTGTTTCCCATAAAGCAAGTGAGTATATAAGCTATGTTTGCATCATGTGCGCACGCACACGCACACACACACACACACACACACACACACACACACACAC
This sequence comes from Blennius ocellaris, assembly GCF_963422515.1. Lineage (NCBI taxonomy): Eukaryota > Metazoa > Chordata > Actinopteri > Blenniiformes > Blenniidae > Blennius > Blennius ocellaris. Next base: position 15,138,770 of record NC_137651.1, read on the forward strand.
ACACACACACACACACACACACACACACACACACACACACACACACACACACACACACACACACACACACACATTTTTTAGCTTTTATTTGGTAGCTGAAATGGGTATAAGCAGAAGCCAAAGCTTATTTTTGCCTATCCTTTAAAGTTAGCCAGGACCCCAGTAATACAAGATGTAAATTTTTTTTTTTTTAAATTAAAAACTAAACATGACAGAAGTAATACCAAAGAGAGAGAAGAGAAATACATACATATAAATCATAACAAAAGTAATACAAGAGAAAAACAAAACAAAAGTAACAGAAATAATTTTTCATTGTAATCATGAATTACTTTACTTTTTATGTTTTTTTTGAAGCACAGCAAAAATGTACTCAATTTTAAGTCGACACTAAGTACTATACTCCTGCTGGCTTCTGGTGGTGTAATTCTTAGAAAATCCCCTGCAAAATGCACACAGGGCCTTTTTGCAATTTTTTTTTGTATTCTTCACATTTTCATGTTTCATGAAAGAATCTCAGTAAATTAGCTTAGTCAAATGTATGAGACACACACAATGCACAAGAGGCTTGATCTAAACTGTATGCGTGTATTGTTTGTTTGTTGTTTTACCGAAAACACACCAGTAAACGCGAATATGTGCATGACAACACTGTACGCATAAAGCCATTGTATTTTATGACTATGTACTTTGTCAACTGTAACCTTTTGACGACTGATTCTGAGTCTGTCGCTTCTCTTCAAGGTATGTTGCTTATGCATCCTGACAAGTCCTAAAAGTCCATTACATCTGCAGGACATGAGAAATAACTGAAACATATACTATGACAGAAGAAGTGAGGGAGAAGGAGAGGGCAAGAGAGGGACATTGATGGGGTGTTTATCTTAGAGCGGGGCTCGTTCACACTCAGGAGCACTTGAAGGGAGTAGCAGGAGTGTGTCTGACAGCAATGGAGCCCCACAGGATATTTAGTCATCCAAACCAATGACAACCATGTGATATTACCTTTCACCAGGCCCATAAATAATGGATGCTGACGCCATGCATTATTGTCCAATGAAAACCAATTAGCCCAAACAGGTGTTTGGTGGATGCCATTAATTTGAGGGTTTTCGTTTGGACACGTGCCACCATGGATGCCAGTTGAAGACTGAAGGGAAAGCTGAGGCAGAGAGTTTGGCACCCTGAGGGTGTTTCTGTTGGTTGAGAGAATACACACCAGGACGAATTGCCCTACCATTAGCTTTTCAGTTATAAACTATCTCTTATATATTTACAGGCAGATATCTCTGGTTATGATCCAAGAGGAACACTGAAATCCACAACATTTGAGTGAAGTGTGCCTGAGGGCTACGACAGAGCCAATGTTTTTTTTGGGTAGGGAATATAGTCGGAGCTGCCAATCCAGCTCTGTGTATTGCATTTGATTTTCCTTCCCACTTCACACACAATCCAAGAAACATTCCATGCATGTAGGTACTATTTACTTGAGCCAGACTTATTTTTCAATATCCAAGACATTAGATCTTGGCATGAGCCTTGATACATATGTTAGGAAATCACAAGGCTGTGCTGCAGCTGATTTCTACAAAAAGCACAGGAACTTTCATTATGTGGCACTTGAGCGTTACACAAATTTGAAAGAGAGGTGTTACAGTAGAGCTGAAGACAATAGAGAAGAAAACAGTATCGCTCGAAAAAACTGACTGAGACTATCTTGTGCCTTTGAGAAAAAAAAAATTGAAGCCATTAATTACTCTTGCAATGTAGCTCATGGGTCAGCAGCAGGAGGCTGTAGCAGCATTGTATTTGGCAGATTTAAGGTGTTTGCAGATGTACAAATTTAGAGAAGGGAGGAGGTGAAGGAAAGGCGGCGTGCTCAGCAAAATGCTTCAATGGACTAATTCACACACAATCCATAAAAAAAAAAAAATACACTAATAGGAAAATGAATCTTCATAGCATTTCTCTGCAGAGGGCCTTGAATGGTGAATCAGCATGTCAGTGCAGTGCCAATTATTTTTCTTACCTATCAGTGCCAGGTTTGGCAGCTTGCCCAGGCTCTTGCCTTTGTCCAGCACTCGCTCCCACTTGTAGCTAATGGGGTCTGAGCCGTCGCTGGATTTACAGCTGAGCTTGACATCGCTGCCCTTCAGGAGTTCGCCGTCCATCCAGCATCTCGGTTTGGAGGGCTTGACTGTGGGAACACAAGATGGATCAGAAACAGTTAAAGTCAACTAATAGAAAAACTTGCTCATGAGCATGACAATCCACATCAGTTTTGCAAGAAATGTTGATGATTTAGAGTTTAATGGCAGACAAAACAATATGTATCTACAACAACCAAATAATTTGTGTTTGTTGTGGCTGCTTTCAGCTACAATAAAAGAGAAACCTGCAGAGATGAGACTGTACTCTCTATGGATCATGGGGCATAGAGCATAATTTCCTCATTTTAACAGTTATTAGACAGAAGCTAAGTTTAAAGTGCAAAAAAACACTCCACTCTTCATAAAATCAATGCTTCATTCATTTCAATGAACAGCCTGGTGGGAACATTACTGTGTAAATGTCCATGATTATTTGTTGTAGTTTATGATGGAATTTCTGGTTAAATAGAAGTGGAGCCCAGTGAAACAGTCCAGCACTCTTGTATATCACCTCACAGTAAAACACACTACATAAAACAAATGGATATGAAAGGGAAGACAGTAATAATAACATCTAATGGTTGTTAAGTTGCATGAAGGTGTAACACTGAATATAAATTCTAAACTTTATTTGCTCTTTTTTTTCTTTGTATCAGATCCATGCTACAAATATTCAGGTTTGCTATCTCAGTTATTTCTCAGGAGCTGATGACACAAAAAGAGAACAAAAAAAAAAAAAAAACACCATTGGATCAATATGACCCAAAAACGGGTGTGAACGCTGATGGTGATATGCACTCCACAGGTCAAAGGTTTGGCTCATGGTCCTGTAGCTGGAGGCAGATGTGTAGATGAAACCTGCTGAGCCTCCACAACTGGTTTATCTGGAAACACTCTGAAAGGCACTGCTGCACCACCAAAGCAGGAAAATAGCACACTCCTTTCCTTCCTCCCACGTGACTTATTTTTAGATCAGTGGTGAGCTAAATTTAAACATCTATTTTTTATTTTTGTCACACTGGCGCACAAGCAATGTTGACTTATGTGCATTTGTTTATTTGCTGCTCATCAGCAAAGTTGCAGAACCAACAACTCGAAAGGTGCAGTGAGTTAGTGGGCAGAACATAAAGCCAGATGTGCATTTCCTCCTTTGTTTGCCTTCTTCCCACAATGTATTCTGCTCACACACTCGGTAAGGAATTTAATGAGAGGGGCTGATCGGTAAGCACCGGTGCCTCGGCTGTGCATCTCTCGCCTCTGTCAGGGTCAGTTAGACTGAACTGCAGCAGGAGCAGTTGGAAAAACCTCAGCAGAGCAACAAACACACCTGCATCCATTCATATGCATACACCTAAGATGCACGGGGAAATATGCACATGCAAATCACTCAAACTTCCCAAACAAGGCCAGCGCAGATGAACGAGCGAGCTCATGTGTGAACGTGCACACCCACTGGAGGCACACATCAACTTTGGCGCGTACACACATAAATACATACACTCACACAGGGTTTCATGCCAAGCCAGCTACCAGCTCTGCTGCCAAGCTATTATCTTAGCGTGGGGAGGGAGAGAAAAAAATGCAAATGTTCGTCTCTCTCAAAATCGAAAGTGTCACCGCAAAGCTGAGGGCAATTTGTAAAAATCGAGGCACTAACTCAGTGAAATGTCTTTATGGAAGAGAGGGGTAGAGTGAGTGCGAGAGGATTAACAGACTGTTCCATTAGAAAACCAATAACCGCGGGTTGAACTAATCTCCCATGATGTTTTAATAAATCGCCTGCTTTTCTGACATTGAGAATGTTCTCGCTCCTCCCGCTGGACTTTGTAGCTGGCTTTTGTGGGATAGCTGCTCTCCTTTTGCTGCCCGTCCTTCAGAGTTGTTTAGCTATTTGTGATACGCGGGCAGAGACGTGTATTACCACTAAGCTAGTTGTAAAACTGAGCCATTTATAGCCAACTCCATATTGGGGAAATGAGGCGGGAACCAAACAAAAGAAAATTAACAGGATGGGAATAAAATGTACAAAGTGTTTGTTCAGGCCAAAACTGGATTTACTGCAGTTGCAAGATCAAAGTCTGACTGGAATATTTCTAAGTAGCTTATCTGTCAGCCTGATGGCAGCTGGCATTTTCAATATCATTCTTAACTACTCAATTTGATTACCCAGAATACAGCAAATAAAAATTAAAAAAAAGGGCCTGTCTTCTGTTTTCCCATTGCTCGCCCATGGGACTGAAAATAATCAAATGTATTTGACTTGATGTGTGTCCCTGTAACTTTGTCCATAACTGATAAATCAGTGCTGCGTTATTCCAAAACCAGTTTCATGTTTCTGGTCTCACCTCATCAGGTAACCAATCCAAATGAAACCCAAACAGCACAAGTACAATCAAATCACACTGTCTGAATCAAATTGAATTATTGGTCCAGTAAGCATGACGGAGGAAATGTGCCCGGCTAATGATCTGGTGATTAGGTCTACGTGTGTCTGTGAGAGGGACTGTGTGTGTGTGTGTGTGTGTGTGTGTTTTTTTTATCTGTACAAATGGGTTTCGTATAACTTGATAATGGGTGCACCTGTGTGCGTCTAGACCCTGAGTGTGCTTACCCAGCACAATGAGTTTGACCTGGCCCCAGTGGTACTTTCCCCCAGTCTTGACTTTACAGGAGTATTCCCCTGAGTCGGTCAGCAGCAGATCACTGATCAGCAGGGAGGCGTCTCCACTCAGGTAATCCCCTGCAAAGGACAGACGACTGGCATCGCTTCCGGCCGCCTCATTGGTGTACACTTGGCCCCCGAAAAAGGTGATAATCTACATGAGGGAAAGAAAGCAATCACAGATCAGGTTTATCATACAAGTTGGACAACCTAGAGTCACCATTGACAATCAAATGCATGTTTTGGTATAGTAGGAGGAAACAGCAGTACTTTAAGAAAGTCCATGTAGTCACGGGGACAATGTGTAAAAGCCATGCAAAAAAAGGCCTCAAACTGGGGATTTCCTGATGTGACATGAGTGCTAACCACTATACCACTGTGTGGAGGGTTTAATCATCAAACTACTCAAACCTTTCAAATGATGATAGCTCTACATGGGCCATTTCAAATTCGTCTCGGACCCGCAAACCTATATTTTAACAGTAGATACCGTGGTCATTCATCTGATAAATGTATCCAAACTGTCAAGTATTACTTTCATATGACTTGTTAGCACATTTTGTTAACTTAACAAGTACATCACAACAGTAATCCCCTTGATGTATGTGTCTGTGCGACTGCCATTAACATTTAAAATGACATAACTGTAATGGTTAGATAAGACATACCCACAAGGTCCCAGAGTGGATGCACAGTCTCGAGCAAGAATACCGGCACACATGGGTAACGTTGTTAGCAATCACTTTTAATTAACACATGGGAAATATTATTACACAAATGAATGCATTTGCGAGAATGCCAGTATCCTGCCAGAGTTCATTTAGCTCATCATCTTTGCGCATTGTTATCTCTGTATAGTCCATCCACAAGCAGAGCTGTCAAAATGAGCAACAATTATGTCAATAAAAACTTATTTTGGAACCGAGAAAAAAGATTAAAGTAAAACCCCAACAAAATAACAGTCAACACAACTAATGCCTCCCTAGAAACAGTAAGAGTAGTATTGTCGTGATAAATACAACATTATGGGGTAATTAGTACAAAGTACTTCACCTGAAGAGTGAACATAGAGCAGCAAAGTATTTTTTACATTTTGTTATTGAGGAGGGCATGTTGAGAAAAGCCCACACGGTATTCTGTTTGTCAGAGTAGGACTATAAAAAAAAAATACAATTCAGTAGAGACCCAATCTTACTTGTTATAGATGATAACTTATATCACATAGCATGTTTGACAAAAAAAAGTTAACTTGAATGTGTCAGCATATTCACACGCTGAACATGACATTTTCTCCAGCGGATATTTTATGAATGCCCACTTGTTCCCACTATATTCAAAACCATCAAGAACCCTTAAGAAAGGCCTTCAGAACCCAAAATGCCTCGTGAATGCACACAATGGATGCCCAGTGCTCCTTTTGAATGGGTGAGAAGCACAGAAAAAAATCTCCCTTTGTCCCACACTGTGTACCTGTGACAGATAAAGAAACTCCTATTTCTTCTATTTCTAAGGTTTCGAGGGCTAAATGATTGTGAGTCTGCACATGTGTATGTGCATGCTTGTATTGTATGTTTTTCTGTCTGTATATGTATGTGTCTTTCAATGTATGTATGTATGTATGTATGTATGTATGTATGTATGTATGTATGTATGTATGTATGTATGTGGATGGATGGATTTCATACAGCATTTAATAATTTTATAGTGTGTATCTTTATGAATGATTTTTCTCATATACTGTATTGTTATTGTTGTGTTGATCATATCTGACTATTAAAAAATTTATTAATTAAGTAGCCCATGAAACAATGATCAAATAAAGCAAGTCATCATCAGAACTACAACAGAAAATTATGTGCCAATCACAGTTTGCTGTTCTTGATATTTGTTTTATTTGTCTTTTTTTTAGGAAGTGTTCATTGATGTTTGCAAAGACTGGGCCTTCAAAGGAAATATTAGTTCATTTGGAATGTGGTATCGGTTTACCTGGACAAGAAAAGCTCTCATTTTCTCCTCTCTGCCTGTTTCTATTTGCTTATTTGTGTATTGTGTTTGTATCTCTCTCTCTGCAAACACAAACACATGCACGCACGCACGCACGCACGCACGCACGCACGCACGCACGCACGCACGCACGCACGCACGCACACACACACACACACACACACACACACACACACACACACAGACAAAACAAACCCAGCTGTCACAGTGGCCTATTACTCAGGGCAAGTGAGAGCCTGCAGATGGGGACTGCTAAATGCTGGTGCCACAGTGCATCAGTGCCTAAGAAACAGGGGCACCTGCTGTGATCACAGGTGACGACTGGCCATTTACACGTACGCACACATATAACCGGACCTCCACACACAGCCCTCCTTCCAAGCAAACCCGTAAAGCATCACGAATGCAAACAGACATACATTGCTGGGCCAAGGCTACAGGCTAAACATGACATGGTTCTGGCACCTACACAAAGTAGGGCATATTTTAAAACATCTGCCTGTGGGCATGCATCCACCGATTTCACAAACTCTGGACATTTATTACTCAGAGATATGTGAGGGGAGACAACACCACATGTGTATGTGTTTAGGCTCCTGGTTATGTCTGAGTGCATTCTGGGAACGTGCTTATGAGGCTGATAGATAGCCAAAGCGTCAGTAAGCGAGAGAAATTTAAAGAGAATTTAGCGAAACGACCAAAGGCTGTTAACATATTTTGCAATTTAAATGAGGTGGTTTGTTTATTCAGTGAAAATTGAAAACACTATACGGAGACATTTAGCAGGTCTGCCTTCACTGGATTTTCAAATAACTATAAACAAGACAGAATCTGAAATCTGAGTGCACTGTGTACTGATGGGAATCTTATTAGTTTTTTTTAATTCATGCAGGTTTTTTTCAAAATCAGATTGCAGATTTTATTAAAACAAATGATTATAAATGCTGGCTGGATGGTATATCCTGGTTAGCTCAGGTGCTTAAGTCCTGTCAGGAGTCTTTCTGTGTCAAGTTTGCATGTTCTATATCTTTTCTCTGAATAATCATGTGATCTCCGACAGCTCAAAGACATATATTTGACTTTACTCTAAATTGTATGTGTGACTCTGTGTATGTGTGATTGTTTGTCTGTGTGGTATTGCTGAGGTATTGCTGTGACCAGATTACATCATTATTTTGTATACAATAACTTAAGACACGAAGGTCTTGTTTTCACAGTTGCATATATATATAGTTTTATGTTTGATGAAGTAAATACGGCAATCGCAGACATACAGAGGACGGGCAGTGTCATTTCACTGGACCATTTATGAATTATTTATCAGATCAGTGCATGGCATTTGTGGTCAAAATGATCTGCTGGAATGGCTGCAGTCACGCTCTGATAAAGCCCAGGGTGGGATCTGAATAATGTGGCACCACTGCTGGTGTAATCTTTCAAGAAAAGGATGATAATCTGTTTAGTAATTTTAGCTTCGAGGGGGCTTCAGGTTTGTGGCTGTCGCAATGGCAAGATTTTATTTTAATAAACATAACTGGTTGAAAGAGCAACACTATAAAAAAACATGAGATCTTTTTATAAGTGACCTGTTTGAAGCCCCTCTGTGTCCTTAACACATGTATCCTGTACATTTGCTAACAGAGGCTAAATGTTGACGAGATGCTCTTTCCTTCTGAACATGGCCTTCCAGCAGAACAAAAGAATGATTTATTCATTCAGCTACAGGCACAGTCTCTTTCCTAATCAAATTTTCAGACGTTTGATTTTAATTAATGGTGCCTTCAATGTTATCTTCCTGTTAAATATTCATCGCAATGTGGCAGCCCCTCTCTGAATCATCAAAGCACAAGATACTCGTTTTCGCCATTCTTTCATTCCTAGCCCCTCTTTTCTCCCTCTACACGAGACTATTCCTTCCTTTCTCACAGTGCTACGCTTCCCTTTGCCAACCGGCACAGCGGCACACAGGCAAACGGCTTCCAGAGAGAACAGAAATCTCTTCACAAAGAAAACGCTGGTGAGACTTTATACACTGTCCGCTATCAGATACTATGCTCAATTCTTGTTGGAGAAAGACAGCGATTCAAAAATCAGTGGAATAATACTGAAAGCTGAGACATAAAGCCGAGTTAAGCCATTTAAAGACTGGAGGACAGAGTTATGGAAGGTGTGATTACGAGTGACGCTAACATTAGCTGCTATCTCTTGATTTCACGTGTGCTAACAAAGCCAAAGATGTTTCCCAAATCATCAACTAGGAAACAACAATTTTACTGAACCAAATAAATGAAAAAAGTGAATTGGGCTGATTGAGAAGTTGTCTTAGGTGCACACGTTCCACAGAAGCTCGCAACAAAAAAGATATGCTGTTTTGCAGTGACAATTTCACAAAATAGTTTTGGTTGCAACCCAAATACTTTCTGCTTCTCATCCCGCAAATGCTTTCCAAAATGTTGCACCATTTTAAAGTGAAAAAATCAGGCTTTCCAAAAAGCATTGTTCCAACAAAGATATACAAAGTCCTTACTTTTTGTGCATATTTTATGAAGTCTTGAACTTAATTTAATAAAACCAACCAAATTAGCAACAAGCTTCAATAAAACAGTTATTGATCTGAAAACTCTTCAGGAAGTCTGCGGGACAAGGCTGGGTATTCAGTGAATGAGCAATAGTTTTCAATACGTCACACTGACATACTGAGCAGGATAAATATTTCTCTGTATGGTCATGTATCGTCATGCATGCCCATAAAATTCAGCTCTTGATCCTCCAGTTTACATGGATGTTTTTCAGGTCTCTATTGTGTATTGGGCTCGGAAGTATCTCAAGCTTAATACTGCATCTGCTAACATACTGCTCCCTGAAAACATCCTGTGTAGACACTGTGTGAGTCTCATTACTTTTTTTGTGGTAGTAAAGAAACTGGACTCCCTGCTGAGGTTGCTCTAAAGGGAGTAACTGTGGTATCACTTTAGATATCCTTAACTTGAATGAGCAATTGTAGTTTACTAGGCCACATAATACTTATGCTACCAAGCTAACAGCGACGCCAGAGTTTATAAGTTATAAAAACATAATTAGGCTTGTTTTTCATGTCAATTTGCAGGAGTTCCAGTATTCATGTACTTTTTGTGTGTGTGTGTGTGTGTGTGTGTGTGTGTGTGTGTGTGTGTGTGTGTGTGTGTGTGTTTTGAAAAACCAAGGCAAAGGGTCCAAATTTACAAATATAAAATGAGCTTAGGAACATTCTGCTGCTGGATATTTCCTTTGTGGATGGCACTAAAATTTGAAGTGCCACAGTAACTTTTGGCCATTGAGTTAATGGGCAACTATTATGACGCCAGTTGGAAACCAATCAGTGAAGCTGAAATGGAGGGAAAGCTAAGGACAGATGAAAATTGACTGTGTCTTACTGACCAAAAAAAGAGGAACAGCAGCAAATGAAGAGGAGGAAAAGATATGTGCTAAGTAGATCGATATTCTGGAGCAGCTTCACTATGAGTGAAAAAACAAGTTGAGCTGTTGAGCTTATGATGGTGTCAGAGTGAAAGAAACTTTTCATTCTGTATGTTGATGATGCGTAGTATGGGAAGACAACCAGAAAGCAGTATCAAGCTCACCACTTTCTGTTTGGAGTTAGGTTTGTGCAGTAGCCACTCGATGTCAAGAGAGCCAGACGACTGGAACTGGTGGTGGCATGGTAAGGTGGCATTGTCCCCAACAACCTTCTTCATCTCCGTCTGCGCCCGGACTGACAGCAGGCTGAGCAGAACTATAAGAGAGAGAAGAAGAAGAAGAAAAAAAAGAAGAAACGGTGAGCAGAGAGGTAGAGACATGTCACACGGCTAGACGAGCTCGAATCAAGCTTGAGACAAGAGACAGATGCTGCGGATAGGAAGTAAAACCGTGGCGATGGAGGAAATTGAGACGGAAGACTCACAGAATGATATGACCCAGAATCCCAATCACTATTTGACAGATCCTGAGATATGTCACAGCAGCTTACTGAAGAGAGACAGAATGGGGATTCTGTTTACAGAGAATAAAGTTTGGCATTGGAAGTCAAACCATTATGATGATCGTTTGCAAATCTACTGTTATTCACTTCAGCAGTTTTGAGGAGTTCCAGTACTGACACAAACATTTCCGTCAAAGCTTGTGGGACTAAAAGTAAAAAAAATATTCTTTCTCTTGTTCCTCTTCGTGATAAAAAAAAAAAAAGAGTTCCGACATGAAACCACAACATTTTGCAACATCCATAACATAACAAAGGAATATGCACACAGAATAATGTGCATGCTAAATATTCCCACAAGGTAGTCAGTTAGAAGCTTGGGTTGCAGTAAGAAGCAGCAATAATTATGAGTGTGTGCACAAGTGAGTGACTTTGGGCACGAGCCAGACTGTCAGGGTCTGCGTCTTAGTGGGGGGAGCAGCAAGGCTAATTTATTGGAGGATGCTGGACAGCCCGGTGGGTTTGTGTGGAATTAGCCAAAGGCGTCACAGGAGCTTGCTGAAAGCTGAAACTATGAACGCCGTGGGTGTGTGAGTGTGGGGCGAGGGAGTGGTGCACCAGAGAGATATTTACCTCCCTCCACCGGGTGGAGAGACTGTACAATGCTGCGGGACTCTACTGAGCAAAGCTGAGTTATATTTTTGGCTCTACAACATTTAACCTAACTACCTGCTTTTAATTTAATTGTTGCATGAGCCAATCCCTTCAGGGGAGCCTGAGTGCCAAAAATAAAAGTTAGCCAGCCTGGCAGATGCTCATTTGAAATGAAATGTACAGGCTGTACAAATATTGTTGCTCCGTTTCATTATCACGCGACTTAATAGGTGCTCAGCAACTCAATATGCCCCCCAGTTTGTGCAGGATAAATAAACACCATAGTGTGGGGTACACGTCTGGAGGAAAACTATACGTATTGACAGGTGGTATGTCTGCGGTGGACTGACTCAGCCCAGTGATATCGTCAGTAAGAGGGTCTTTTTGTTCCACCGACGTAATCACTGTCTGTCAAATGTTGCACAGGAGGCCATGTGAATGCATGAGCACTCGCTGGGAGCCTGTCCACTTGTTCACTGGTGCACCCTCATAGGAGCCAACACCCTGTCCCGTAAGTGATCTTTGGTCCAATGAAAATGTCAACTCTGTGCTGTGAAACCAATGAGTCAGTGCTGATGCTGGATGGAGAGGCGAAGAGCAGCCTGACAAAAAAAAGAACACTTTTCCCCGAAGGAGCTTCAGTCATACAAATGACATCAGCCAGTGGATTTCAGCACTTCTTCAACTTTTGTTTAAGCTCTCTCTCTATTTTATGAGTTGGACTTTGGGCCACTCACTGTCAATCAAATACAAAGTTTCCAATTGGCATCCACTAGTTTTGAATGAGTGCAAGTGAGAGGAATTTGCTCTTGGCTGAGTGGTTCTGTTTCCCGTTGGTAGCCCAAGACTAGCAGGACAAATTGCTGAGGTGTGTCTGATCTGTTGCCCCACCTGCTCTGTTCAAATCACGAGTCAGCAGAAAAATAAGGGCCAATCCTCCACACATTGGAGCTCCTGCACCCTAAAGGTATCCCCATTTATGACTTTTTAATGCAGCATTTGCAGGGTCATTTATCTTGTCGGCTTCCTGCCGATATCAGTGTGGATGTCAGACAAGAGGGAGCTTTGCAGCGTAAAGAAATTTCAAGCGCAATATGGCTCAGACCATGAGTTCAATACCACATACAGCTGGTTGAACCCTGATGGTGCTAGTTCTGCTTGATGGTAGTATTGGGAATGGGGATGGGGGGATTGTCTCCCCTCAACTCTTCAGGCTAACCTCTATAATCATTTCTACTACACTCATCGGCAGCCCGGGGCTGAACCCGGCGCTGTGTAGTCGGCCTGATAAGAGCTGGCTGCTCCTTCTTTCACCTCCCACCTCATCTTTAACTGCTTTAACTGTGGGCTTGCTGAATGGAAGAGTTTACGTGAAAGATAGATAGCACCAGGGTGACCTGAGAACTGCAATCTTTTTCCAGACAAAATATCAGACGCTTCAATAGTCAACTTCAAGTTCACCTTCAGAGAAGTAGTCGGGTCACCTCCCCATCTCTGCATTTTTCATGACACAAATATGCTTCTTTTTCCCCCCAATCACCGGAGCTTTGTAAGGCCATAAAATCCATGTATTTCACAGAGAAAACCCACAATATGGTTTCATGAAAAAATAAGATATAAGTTGTATTCAACAGAAAGTCTAGGCAGGCAAGTCAAGCTTTTTTCGTTGGTATACAGCCACTGCTCACCATGTTCCTACTTATTTATGGTCTTGCAGAGGGGCTTTTGTGCTCTGGAATGGATGACACGGTGCTCCCAAAATAAGCTTGCCTTGATGTGAGTTTGAGCTTGCATTCGGATTGGCCTCATTCACCGTGTGCACAGCTGGGGTGGTTTGACTACAAGACCCCATCATTTGTGTCAACATCAGCTATGGAGACACAACAGGACTCATCAATGTGGCAGCTTTGCACACACACCATGAGAGCTCTGTTTGGGTTTAGCGTGGGCTCATGACCTTGTCTTTCAGTTTGCTGTAAGGTGACCTAAAAACAAACACTGTGGACTTTATAAGCTTTTGCCTTGATAACATTATTTTGTCACAGAGATATTTGTGCATTCTCATGCCTTCACAAGATTTAATATGACATGGGTGAGGCCATAATAAAAAAAATAAATAGCTGAAACATATCGCAATAGAGATAAATGTAAAGCGGACTGGCGATTTAGTATCTGGTGCAAATTTCCAGGCCAGATCCTCCATCCCTCTTCTTCCTCTATTGTGTCTCTTTTTCTGAGCTCCATTTCATGCTTTCATGAGTCTGTTCAAACTTCAACATACAGATGGGGCTGCAAAGAAACACTTCATAATTAACTAAAGAAACTGGGTACTAACAGCAGAGGTTTAGTAAGAGAGTGTGCTATAGACACGTTTGACAAAGAGAGAGAGAGAGAGAGAGAGTGAGTGAGAGGCTCGGGTGAAATATGGAGGAACCAATTTCTATGAAAAGGCCCTAGGGGGAGTTGTGCTCCAGTAAATCCGCCTTACAGAGCCCTGCAATCTCATTATAGTGTAGCCAGTGAGACGGACAGACAGACAAACAAGACAGGCCTGGATCTTTTGCGCTGCCCAAAGTCAAGCCCCATATCCTCTCAGTCAGCACATCAGGCTAGCCGGGGCCTTTGCCATGTCCAAAGCTTATGACCTCTGGTACTCCAACACCGCAGATCAGAAGGGGAAAAAAATGGACTGAAAGGACAGAGAAAAATGGGTTAAGGGGGAGTGGTGGAGTGGCGCAGTGCCTTATTTTGAGCTCCTATGGTAAGTCACTGATGTGGAGGGAAGATTACACCATTGCAGAAGTGGCTTTAGTCACAGGTTTGCAGATGCACACAAAAAAAAGAAAAACAACATCTGCGGTACCGCCTGTATTACTCCTTCTGACAATTCCCCACTGTGTGCATTCATGCTGCTTTTCCACTATAGAACACATGCGCGCACAACTACTTTTTATGTAGATGCATGAGCGCTGGTGTGCTTGATGTATGCTTTATGGCAACACATGCTCGGTTACAAAGGCACATCCACTGCTGCCTATCTACAAGAGACAGGGTTGAGGGAGTATCTCCTGCTGACAGTAAAACTGTGCCTCAGCACACAAACATGTGATTTAAAATACAGCTGTGTGAGACATGCAGACTCCAGTCACATTTGAGTGACGTTTACAGCTTCACTGCAGCAGGGAAAAGTAACTTTAATCTCCCAGCACTGCCAGTGTGTGCCAAAACTGTTTGTCTTCTGTCAATTACAGGTTTACCAAGGAGAGAAGTACAGAGAAAAGCCGCAGTGAGAAGACAATTTTGGCCGAAATTGCACGTAGGGTTCGAAGTCTCTATCAGGCAAGCTTTCATATGGCATAAATAACCCAATGTTGCTTTTGAAAAGCCTGTCGAGAATTGAACTGTGCGCTCACTGTTGACAGCTTTTGCATGTAATTTGCAATCTCACCTCCTGGCTATCAGGTCACCCTACAATCCATCTATTCCCACTGCTGACATAGAACTGTTTTTTAGCTGACTTGGGGACATGCTGAGAGGAGCACAGGGTATGAGACAACAGCAAAAAATTCACAGGTCAGCATTTTTTTTTTTAAAGGTTGTGTCTTTTACCATCCACATGATTCTCCAAAGGCCGAACACATACCCTATGGATACCACCAATGTGACAGAGATTGACAGGTAGGTCATTTCTTGCCCTCTTCTCTTGATATCTGTGTTTTGAGGAACTTCAGAAGATTGTCTCATGAGACAAAAGGGTACCTCAACTTTTTTTGAGCAAACGAAGCGCCTGTGTAAACAACCACCATGCTCTCTGAGAAAGAGTCCTTTATTCACACAGTCACAGCTCGTTTTATAATTACAGCTTCTTAAGGGCCAAGGCTCTTTAAATGTACCGAGTTATCATGCCCCATTAAAACACATGTTTTGCATATGGCACACTACACTAGTCTCCTTGTAGTTTCAAGGTCCAAGTCATGAATATATTGCTCCTGTGGAAATCAAAGGGGTTGTTTTTTCCCCTGACTGGAGGCTGGTTCTTTGAAGGGATGAAATCCCATAATCCTTTTTGCCTCACACTCAGCCACCGACTTCCACCTTCCGCTGACATGGAGCTTTTGTCACTAACAGTTTATAAACACAGAGAGTCATTAATTGGAAATGTGGAAAATAAACAAATAAGATCTAAGTGCTAATTAGCAACAGCTAACATGCGGTTATTGAAATAACTATTTTCTTGTTGATCATTGCTTAAATAATAAGTATTATTTTGTTTCACTGTTGTTTAAAACCTGAAGACTTCTTCTGCGAGTGATAATAGATATAAAATCACTGACTTTCTGTGATTGGAAAGTTAACTATTATTTGCCATATTTGATTAGGTTGACAAGCAGAAAAGCATTGTTTCACAACCAGAGTTTGATATAAATCAGATGTTAAGTTGATCTGACTGTTCTCTCAATCTCTCAATTGATTTGCTTTGTGAAGTGATTAAGCCCTGGTCATGTACATCCAGACATTTCGGGGATTTCTCACAAAACACCAAGATCAAAATAACTCTATATTTCAAAGAAATAATAGTCATAGTTAACACATGCACTTGTTAACAAGGGTGCATTTATGATAGACAATCCCTTCAGTAAAAGTACTGCCTTTTTATCTTGATCATAAAATGAAAATTGTTATTACTGTATGCGTGAACCAGATGATGTTATCCATCATTATTTTTAGTCCATCTGTCTGGGAAACAAATGGTTACAGAAGATGTAGGAGGACCACATGCAAGCCAGATAACTACTTAAGAGACTAAATGATCTACTTTAATTGGGACGTCATAGTCGAGCAACGATCTTACTTCTTGTATCATGTGATTTGCTCCTCTAGCAGACAAAAAGTACACACACTTGACGAAATTACTGTGACTGAATTCACGAGTTTCCCTGTTTTGTTTATTAGTGCTTGATGTTGTGCTTTAACTAAGAAAATACTATTTTCAGTGTGGGTTATTTGGTTCCTACCATTAGCCTGGATCTCAAGTGTTTTTATTACAGCATGTCTGCATGTGAAGCTTTTATTTATGGTGCGTCTGCTTTAACTTCACGAGTTTTGGCATGTACATCTGTGAGTTGTCGTGCTGCTTATCATCACAGGAAGCGAGAAGCTTGGTAATGTACTCATAAGTATCAGGGTGTCCTCAATTTATATTGCCACTATTTGTAGCACTGTGCAGTATAACAGCCTCTGGATCAATGATCCAGCTGAGGCTTGAGGTAAAACTTCAAAGAGTCAGGGTCATACTGATCATTCCCATCTGTGATGAGAGGTCTCTAAGAAAGCTGACTGGAGACGCAATGGTGGGTTTAAAGCCCAGGGAATCGAATCATTCCAACAATAATCCCTTGAACCTGGAGGGGGGAGGCAAATGAGAAAAGAAAAAAGGAGATGAAATACCACTGAGGTCTGAATAATGTAAGGCCCTTTGGTAAACGCTCACCTTGTGCTACTCTTTTTGCGTTCATTAGCATCCGTTTCATGGCCTTATCATCTCTGTCATTTCGAGCGATAGCAACGCCATCCCGCTGACAAATCCTCAAAATAGATCCGAAATTAGTTTTGCGACAAGCACTTCTAATTCCCCTGAAGTATTCAGCATTTTCCCTCAGCAAAATAAGAAAGTAGGGAGGAGATGGGGGGGCTAATTACACAATTCCCCAAGGGACCAAGAGTCAGTAAAACCTGCTTACAGTGCTATACACATCTTATCAGCGCTGCATCTGGTGGCGTCACCCACATTCATGGGTGTCGCTGTCCGAGATGCTATGGCTGCTCCATAAATCTTTTAGATATAGCCTCAAACTGTTCAAAAAGCACAAGATTCTCCACCAGGGATACACTTTGGTCTGTAGTTTGAAGTCCCGGGTGCAACATTTATTCTACCTCGCATGCTTTCAATGCTTTTGGGTTAGGCTCTGCAAGAACACTACACACCTACTCTGTGTGTTCACAGTGGATGAGCAGGGCATGAAATACTGGTGGAATATTACAATTAAAGTGTTATTAACGGTTATTAACAATGATAATATAATCAAAGTGACATGCTCAACTGAGTGGAATATAGGTATCTATAACCCAGCCACTGTCTTACCTGCTGTGGTTGTGAAACAAATCTTTTTTTATCTGTTTTAATTTCACATGCACATTAAATTCAGCTCAAAAGATTTGACTTTACACATAAAAAGTATTACAGATGTAACTTCTTTTCATTTGCGATAACATCTTCTGATAATGTTGTACAAAATATGGCACATTTGGAAAAAAAACCCAACACCACACCCACTCTTTGGTTTCCTCAAAGATTTTCTACTTTCTCTTTAATTTTGCTGGAGAAGAAAGGGTGCATTTTGTAAAATGTCATAAGTGACTTTAAGGAAGCAAACAGAAAACAAAATGAAAACAAGCAATACATTTATAAAACAACAACAAAAGAAATGGAGCACAATGTTTTAATATGTGAACAATTTCTTAAAAAAAAGATCATTATCAGAAAAAGACTGGTCCCCTCCTAAAATCTTCATTATTTCATTGCATCTTACAGACTTTACACCTGATCTAAAGAACGATAACCATAAGTTTTCATGGTGGTAAACCACTAAAAGAGTTGCAGTCAGCTAAAAAAAACCCAAACATTCAAGATATTTTTGCTCCCTTTAATGTGTTCTGACTGAACAAGGTCCAAATGTCAAATGGTCTGTTTTGCACCAGATAACACGATTCAGTTAAATGGGCCTTAGACAGTGACCCCTCCACACAGTCACGGATTCTCCCAACATCTGGCAAAGACTAAACAAACCGGCGTGTGTTGATATTCATTTTGTTCTGCACCAGCGCCTCCACATCCAAGACTATAGCACGCAAAGAAGAGAAGGAATAAACGTCTTACAGAAACTTATCACCAAGGTGACTGAAGCTGTGTGCAAGTACGTGCAGAGAAGTAAAAGGCACATCCTCCCTGCAGCACATGCACGTAGCCTTGAATAAACCTGAGGTCCCCCACTGAGGAAACACATTTTAATGGAGCACAGAGAGAGTCCTTTTACGTATTAAAATGTGTTTTAAAAAAAAGAAAAAAAAAAGGTCTTTCTGTAATGAAGCTTTTTTTTTTCAGCGACCAAGGACTTTTTGCTGAAACTGATTTTCACTGGCTTGTGTCTGAGACGGGAGCAAAAACAATTGCTTGGTTTCAAAGCAGCAAGTCAGCGCTTTGAGATATCAAAAGAAAACAGTTCCAAATCCAGTTAGAGAAATTATATTTGCTTTGACAGGAATCAGATTTGGTTTCTCCTCACAAACAAAACTTTCTCTCGATTCCTCCACAGAACATTTCATTATTTCCCAGTTTTTCTCTGAACCAAGTCCAAGCCTAACTTCGTGATCCGAGTGACACACTTGCTATTGCATTTAAAAAGAGACTGAGAATACTTGAGGGGGGGATTCACAAAGATTTCCAGTATCAATATGACCAGCACAACATACACAAATCAGTGGTTGTGTTTTTTGCTGAGTTCAAACTCTTTATGACCCTGCATGCCTGACAGATGGTGCGGTGAGAAACAAGATGAGCTGTATTCATTAAACCACTGTAGAAGACAGGTTCGCCTGCTGCTGATCAAGTTAAATCATTTCCTGTTGAGCCTCGGTATGCTATAATATCAACTCAGCTCTGCTGGAGTTTGGACAGATGGGCTATGATACAAACACCAAACAGCCCTCAGCATACATATGAACAACACTTTCCTCACACAGCTTTTGTGAGCACATCAGGTAACTGTGGGCATGGTCCTCTGTTCGAGAAATGTTCTTCAATTTCCTCAGTTATTTATGTACTCTAATCTCAATTTGTGGCTGGCAAGCATGTGAATGAACTCCTCTCACATTGTTGGAGTGGCTGGACATGGGCACTGACCTCAGTGGATCAATACTTAATAAGCTTTTGTGCTGCCAAGTCCATTTTGCTGCAATCTGCAATTTTTTATGTCCATTAGGTTGAAAATAGAGCTGACTAGGTGTATGGCCACAGGAAGTGGAATGCATCGTGGTCACCTCGATGATGGATGCTTCACAGTAGTGTGAGACCGATGAAAACTTCAAGTACTATCTGCCTCGTGCACTATAAAGTACTACACCCCTGGCTTTTATTAAATGCAGCTCAATACCCCAGCGGTGTTTGAAAGACGCATTTAACATCTTGTGGGAAGACAATAAAAACCACAGCGGGCTATATGGTTAAGTTTGCTGGCACGTGACGAGCAAGGAGAAGAGGAAGAAAACAAGCCCAGAGCGAGTGCTATATTTGGAACAGCGCTAAAGTTTAGCATCACAAACAATGCAAGATAGTTCCACTGTGGACATGCAAGCTCCACATTTTATGCGTTCATAGTCTGGGGTGTGTGGGGATTCAAGAACTTCCCTTATTCTTCTTCTCTGTGCACACAAAGGGAAAAAAAATGTTTGTAGGAAATTTTTTTATTATTTAGATCGCTGAGATTATTTGTCACTGTCTAAAGTCTGAGTTCATCTGGGGTTCGATACCGAAGCCTTTCCTCAGTAAAAACCCTAATGTACGCTGCTGGATCCACAAGAGGATAGCAACTGAGTAGAGCAGAGCCGCTCCCATGTTGTACATTTCAACGGCTAATTGAAAACAGACGGGACGTTGACTTGCTCTACCATCCGCTCAGCGCACGTGCGTTGCGTCACTGACTTATTAGTTCTGTCGCCACTCCTATGGTATGCATCTGACACTTCATTTCAGTAGACAGGCTATATGGAAAATGAAGTAAATGACGCCTCCAATGCAAACGACAGGATGATATTGTTGCAGCCGCTAATGCTGCAAAGGACAATCAGGTAACCTATCCATCCTAGCCCTTGACTGCGAAGGACACGTCGATGGCTGCCATTTCCCCAGAGGTGAGCAGATGCCACGTCTGTTTTGGCAGCTGTATGCTGAGAGGTGTTGACTGGTGAGATGGCTGACAGGGCCAGAGTGGTGGCTGTGTGATGGCCAGGGAGGTCAGCGGGGGATGCAAGGGTTCCAGGAAAGGCCTCACTTAGGCTCATTTAGGAGAGCTAATGGACCAACCAACCATCTGTCCTGATGATTAGCTAAACCCACTGATGCAAGAGACTAACCTTATTCACCTGCAACACACACACGCACGCACGGACGCACGCACGCACACACACACACACACACACACAAACAGGCGGACAAATAAATATGCATCTGATATTCAGTATTTCTACATACACATACAGCAAATATTCACTGAACAAAATGTGTTTATATTGACTCTGACACAACGTAAGACTCTGGTTAAAATCATACATAACTACACAAAAGCAACAGTCCTTGAAGTACTCAAACTTTGTTCAATTCTCAGGACACAGCAGGCTGTTCATAGTCACCAAAAAGCCTGCACACACACACACACGCAGGCACACTTCTCTAACCAGAAAAGCCTGCCCTTTGTGCTGCTCAGCAACACTTCTTCCCACCCCCCATGTCTAGAAAAGGAATGCCCACGCGGCCACATCCGAGGGCGGAGAGAAGATTGAAACCAGATGAATGAAGCTTGGGTACAGCCTGCTCACCACGGCCATATTTCACTCCCCAAAGCCTGATTAAAACGAGGTGCAGCACTAGCTGGGCCAAGGCAGCTTATTCTGGCTTGGAGAAGGACATTTGCTTGTAGTGACACCCCGAGCTCGGAGGAAACGGGGCGAAGGTCACAACTAAAGTCTCTGAAATTGGCTCGAATTATCCCTGCAGAGGCTTTCTTCAGAGCGCAAAGCCAGCTTCTAAATTTTCACAAATAAGAGACTTGAAGAGTTGACTGAATTTGGTTCTTCTATAAAATATTGAGGAATTGCGTGTGTGTGTGTGTGTGTGTGTGTGTGTGTGTGTGTGTGTGTGTGTGTGTGTGTGTGTGTGTGTGTGTGTGTGTGTGTGTGTGTGTTTTATTGAAGGGTTCCGTGGTTGAGGGTCTTTAAAGTAGGTCATAGGCGTGTGTTAAACTCATGTGCAAAAAGAAATGAGGACAAACTGCAAGAATTGTGGAACCAGGACTATATGCATGATACAGACGTTATTGTGATGTGACTTAAACGAAAACAAACAGGGACGCAATGCATTTTGCTGATATGATTCAAAAAACATACAATCGGGTAATATGTCATCTTTAAATTTGCACAATAAGAAGAAGCATTTTGGTGCCAGGAAGCCTTTAACGTGCTGTGATTCTCTAAGTGGATGCTATAAAATATGATTTGGCACAAGCACATCCTTGGAGGAACAATGCATGTTAACAATAAGTCCTGAATACTGACAAGATGTGACAGCATTTTCAAGATCTCTGAGGCACTATGATCATGTTGTTGTCCACTGACATTACAGTCAGTGTTGAGCAATGTTGCAATCTTTGGACAAGAAATCACTTGGAAAGAAGTTATAAAAAAAAAGAAGAAGAAGAAAAAAAGCAGAAAAACATGGCACATGTTGTGTCTTCATGCTGTTTCCAGTTGAGTTTGCTCAGCCACTGAGGGGCCGTCCACACCAGGAAACCGGTTAACCGAAACATGTTGTTTTTGGCCTATCATCCACATGAAGCGGTGTTTTTTTGAACACTGGACGCAGAGTGGGGAAATTCGAAAACCCCGGCTCGTGCCGTTCAACCCCTTGGGGTGTGGACGGCAAACGTGGCAAAGACGATCATCTGTGGAAAAAAAGATGACATAATCGCTCCCCTCTCTCCCCACCATGGTCCGCAGTGTCATCAAATAACCACAACAATCACTGACGACATGCAGACGTTACTGACGTATAGACAGATAGTACTAGAGTTATATACAGGTTTATGAGTAGGAATCTACTTCTAAATTTCTAAGTGCTCTGTCTTCTTCTGCGTTTTTGGTGTGTTTGGTGAGTCACAGCGCCCCTAAAGGCCTGGCATGTGTACTACATGCCCTGAAGCCTCGTGTTGAGCCGTGTTCATAATGAGGTGTGGACAGAATTTGTTTGGAGAAGGCTGGGGAGAAAAAAGATAGTTTTTTTCATCGTGTGGATGTGGCGTGGGTGTGCCTTCATGCTCATGGGGGTCATGTTATTCTCTGCATGTATGTTAATGGTGGGAGAGCAAGACAAAGAGGGATTGTGGACACAGTAGGTGTGTGTGTGTGTGTGTGTGTTTATTTTCGTGTGGGGGATGAAACACATGTGTGACTGCGACTGACTGATTAGTGGCCTGTTTCCATCGACCGTCTGCAGTGGGCCCTCCCGAGATGGCGGGGCAGAGAGGGAGAGAGTTTCGTACTTTTTTCCAGCGCTGGCCTGCGTTCTCTCTGTTTCCCATGCAGCTGGTCAGGCCACACTCACGACTCAATGCCAAACACACTCCCCTCTATCCCCCTGACATTTTAGCTATGTTACCGCTGAGAGAGCTGTGGCTCGCCTGCCTGCCGCCTGCTCGTACACACGAGTAAATAAAGTCCAGCTCATTTCATTTGGTCATAATGTTTAATCTACATTTGCTTGGTCAACGAGAGGTTAATCTCATTACCTTGTGCTAAATGGCATGCTCGGGCATCCTCAGACAAGATCAAGCCTTGGCAAGTTAATTAAAAGAGCAATTAAAAGAAGACAGTAAGTCCCACTGAACAGTGGTAATATATGTTAGTTCCCCTGACACCAATGCATTGAATAACACCTTCAGACTGTAGTCTGTCACAAACAACAAACCACTTTTCATTACCAACAAAGGAGGCCGGTAATAGCAGAACAATAGAAAAACTTAGCTCGAGAAGTGTTGTGGTCGAACATGTGCTTCAAACTAACCTTCAGTGCCGGTTGTGGTTTGCCTGCTGCGAGTTGGCTTAATAAAAGCAAGCCACACCACAGCGAAAGACACACACACAGCTATTAGAAATCTTAATCAACTCCAACAGGTTGTTAAAAAACTGGCATGCAACTAGCTGATACTGAATTGGAGGAGATTTAAATGGCAGCCATCGGTATGGTTAAGACTTGTCCTTTATTCAAATCTGTCTGTCAACAAGCAAACAAACAAACAAAGAAACAAAAGGAAATTCAAAGAAAGTCAGAGTTGTATGTATTTGACCAACTTTTACATTTTATGTGCATCTCAGTCGAGCTTCCAAAGAGAGTTTTTTCTTGCAGTTTGATCTGACAAATGTGACACTCAACACACTTTTGTCAACGCAAATATGCCTGACCTACCCACTGCTTCTCACTGCAAGTGACACCGCACCTTTCTCAGCAAGCCAAGGATTAATCTAAAAAAAAAAAAAACTCCAAGCAATGTATCTGTAATTTTGAAATTGAAAATTTTGAAATGTTTAAAATGCTAAAAAACTAAACGCAAATGTCTGCAGTTCTTAATCCTTGTTTTTTAAATACACAACTATAGTTTGTATTTAGTGAAAGACAAATGGAATTCTAAATTGTTACCTTGAGATGCAGAACAATGAAAGTGGGAAAACACAAAAATAAAATGATAAAAGATTTTTATATCATAATATATTTATTTTATAGTGTCTTGAATACCACAGAGGCTTACTAATGTAAGGAAAAAAAAAATGTCTTGGGGATTACCCCACAATACCACAGCAAACCGTGACGAAGGATTCTCATCATGATTGACGTCATCCAGACACGTGCATTCCAAATGTGCAGGAATTCTCTTTCAGCCTCACTTCTAAGAGGCTCACTAGACACTTTCAGTGTTCGGTGTCCTTCCAACATACAGGGAATTGAGGGAGATAGGGAAATAGCCTGCGAGCTGCCGGCCCTGTGGGCACCACTACCGGTTCCAGCCTCCCTCCAGATGAATCATAAACAAGTCCCTTGGCCTCTGTGACTTAATCCCCTGTGACATCGCCACAGGGAGATGGGGAAAGAGGAAACGGAGAGAGAGGAAAACATGCCCTGTGCTCAACTTTCAAGTGAATTAAACATCAGGAATGAATGTGTATGAGGTGTATCTGAGGATACGTCACTGAGTTGAGGTGGGTAATTTAACTGATGATAGAATTTGGATGCAGAGGTGGACATTTTGTGGGGAATACAATTTATTTATTTATTTTTTTGCTTGGTGGAATTTGCAGTTGCTTCATCTCAGGCTCTACCTTGCACCTCCCCGCCTTGTTTCCTCCGTGTGTATTATGCAAATGCATGTCCCTCAGTCCTTTCATTTAAATTTGGCCATGCAGCTTAAGCTTGGGTAGTCTACAGAGTGTGGCAGCTAAAGCTATAATCAACATCATGCTCCTTTTAGGCATGAGAAAGCATACCCAGGAGGGAGCAATAAATGGATTTATTTTAGGAACCTGAATGTAGGATCTTAGTTAGGGCCAGACATGCTAAGTGCTTTGTCCCTTATGCATCAGCCCTCGGGCAGTATTTCCTCCCTAATTAAAAAAAGAACAAGGTGCGGGAGGAAAACCATGTCGGCATCAAGCTATAACAGGGGTGGGAGCAGCCCAGCCTGGTGCTGTTTTATTTTAGTTTTTTTGTAAAAGTTTGGGCTATGATCCTCACTTTGCTGCCACTTTGCAGGTTGTGCTGATGCAAGGAGCTTTTGACTTGAGAGTAATGGAAGACGTTTGGCTTTTTGGCATTTTGAATCCCACACACAGGTTAAAACGAGCCTCTGACCAGCAAAAGCTTTATGTGGCGTGCCGCTGAAACTATTCCTCCTCACTCAGGGAAGTAATTTGTTCATCCCACACTTTGTCCTCCGTTCTCACCAACACAACAATTTAATAGAAAAAGTAGAGCTCAGCTATACTTCCACAATGCTCTCTGACTGTATTTGTATTTTTCCTTCTCATACTTCTGTGTTAGTCTGCAAAATCTATTGTTTTGGGTCCACACGTTGCAGTCTCCAGCATACAAACATTTTCACTTGCAGTGAATCTGTGTCAGAAGGTCTCTACAGCAGAATGCTGGCTATCTCCACTTTATGAACAATGTGAATACTTTATGATTTATAGTTCCAATAGCACAATGCAACAATATAGCACTGTAAAACCCAAATGATCATATCACAAGTGTGCCTTAGGAAATATAAATAATAATGCATACTGTAAAATATTAATGTAAACCATTTAACCCACAAGGTAACTGACCAAATGAATAAAACAATAAATGAATACATAACACCTTGTATTTTAGTCTCTCTCACACACAATTTTCGGAATTGTATTATTATATGAAGGTGTGATATACAGAGCCATAATTTAAGGTCTGTTCGATGTGTCTGGTCTGCATCAGGAGACTTATAAGCATTTCCATTTCTGCCAAGGCACTGATGTTTGTGTTTGAAAGGATTGCATCCACAAACTTGTGTCGGGCGAAAATAATCCGGATGGTTAAGTTCACAAAATCCTCCTCAGCGAATCTTCAAGCACACACTAAAACTTATCTTTTGAAGTGGAACTGTTCGATTGTTAAAGCGGGATGTACCTGAGATACATTTTGACAATGTGCAGCAGGTGTGGACATCAAATCTCATTTGACAATGTTCAAGATTAGTGTAGAGACTTCATGTTCGATTAAATGAAAACGAAAAGAGCAAGTCCCAGCGGCGAGCCTGGTGGTGTTTAAGGCAGAGTGTTAAAAAAGAGACACACTGTCCCACTGTATGGGACTTCATGCTCAAGAGGAAATGTGCCACTGGTCACATAGCCCACCCTCTCCTGTGATGCATCCCTAAACCCATTCACCATCCCTGTGTATCTGCTCTCACATGGGAACAGGAGGAGCCGGGCACCCTAAAGGGAGAGAGGTTACCACTGCTACTGACTCCACTGCCCCATCCCCTGTTTCCATTTATCTTACTTCTCCCTTATCTCTCAGCCTGGCTGTACATCAGACGCATGAAGAATTTGTGCACACAAACTGTTATTGCCGTGAACACACACTTTTTTGCCCCTGCATGGTGCTTGCTCAGTGGAGAGTACATAATGCCTGTGCCATGCATGGCTGGACCAGTGCCAGGACGATGACAACCTTCTCCCCCGAGTCCACAAGATGAAACCATTCAGACATCTCAGCTTTACTCCTACGTGCCTCACACTCGGACGGTTCATCTCTAACTACTAATTCTTTCAAAAGAGATAAAAGAACATGTGTGACAACGATTAATACAGCCTTGTTCAACACATTACGACCTTGAGTAACAGACACCTGAATCCATCTCCTTCTGGCAAACAATCATAAAGCAACGCATGCAAATTGTGTGTGAAGTCCAAATTGGTGGAGGCAAAATAATGTCCGCCTCCAAGAGGAAAAGAAAATCATAAAGAAAAGAAGCACAAGACTGGTTTGTAAGACTGTCTTAAAGCTCCTGACAGACACCAGTTGGCATTTTAGTGTTACACAGAATGGAGAAATTTAATTTGCACACCAATCTAATACATTCATTTGATGAAACAAGTTCTCTTCAAGCTTTAAGATGGATCTTTCTGATTATGGTTTTAATCTTAGAATGCATCGAAGAAACCCCAGAAAACAGCTCCGAATTCAATTATCAAGAAGTAAGTACAATTTTAGGACTAAACATGAGACAAAATGACTTGATAGAAATCGCCTTCTGCAACGTGCATCCATTTGCTGCAGACATGTGTTTATTTATCCCAATGTAGCCAATCAGGAACATTTTATCTCCCCTTATCCGGCGGATTAGGCACTAATCTGTTTGCTGAGGGGAAAAAGAAATAGAGGGAGTGAAAAAGCTTTTCTCTCTCATCTTTCCCATATTAATATTTCTATTAGTAGTGCCTCGCAATGATGTGATGTGACACTTGTGGCTCTGCATGAGAGGCCAGGCTAATAGGGGGATAGAGGAGGAGGTCAGTCTACGAGACCGAGGAATTTGTTCCACCTGAGATCTGTCACTACCACTAGACTGTGTCTATGCCTGTGTGCACATGCAACTGCACTGTGCCCACTGAATCAGCATATGGTATGTGCACATAAGCACATTTGAGTGAGATTTGCTGAATTTGTTAATGCAGATGTTCATTTGGTGCAAGCACGGTGCTGCACTGTATACTGATTAAGGCTCACTGTGCACGAGTGATGGAAAAGAAGACTGCTCCTGTAAGATTTAATGAGCAGAAGAGTTGTAGCCTGGGGCGAGGTCTTTAGGAGCAAACACACATGTCCGATTCTCTTCCTATATACTGCAGACGGAGACTGCATACCAAATTACACATTTAAGACTGTGCATACACAAATGTTGCATATGCACGTACGCCCGCCCGCCCGCCCGCACGCACATACACGCACACCCACACACACACACACACACACACACGCACACACACGCACACGCACACGCACGCGCACACACACACACACACTCACACACGCACACACAGACACACACACGCGCACACACACACACACACACCTGCCTCTTGGACTGTGCATACCTGCCAGTTCATAAAAACACATGTACACACTTGAGTGAGAGAGTAATGCTGCCCTAAGCAATGTGCTGCTGATTCCATGGTTCGACCTTCAAGCCCCAATGTCCTTTCTCTCTGAGCTGTCCTTTTCTTGCAGCCTTGCTCACTAATGCACAGGAGGAGGGTGGGAATAACATCTGCATGAGCATGAGAGTGAGACTATAATAGGAAAATGGGTGGGGGTGAGGGTGTTTTGGGGGGTTTCTACTTGCTTAATAGATGCACTACGAATAACTAATTGCACAATATGCAATTCCCGTTCCTCATACACATACATATCTCCCAGTAACATACCCCTGTGTAGGGTATGTTACTGTATTCTGCATACATAATGTCTTGAACACATGTTTCACAAATGCATCCAACATGTTAATGTCCTTAGTAATAAAAGTAATTTAGATTCTGATCACGGCCAGCAAGAGGAGGATCGGTCCCTCCTCTTCAGTCCCCAAAGCTCGCCTTTACAGTATACTGTACATAGGCCATCTCAGTTGCTAAAGCACAGAGAAAAAAGCCTAATGACATTTGAAAGGCTGCTCATTCAAAGAGAGTTGCCACTGGTGAATCTCTCCTCCCATTCTTCAATGAAGAATACTGCAGATTAAAGATGAAAACTGAATGCCTGCTCCAGTTGTCGGACTGTTCCTGCTGTAATGTCACTGGGTTTTAGCAGGAATTAGCTTTAATGTCACTTTGTGTCCCACACCTGAATGTCACCGGTTTTTAATTGGCCTGCTTGTGAAATGGCACAATTATGTGTGTCTGAGAGCTGTGCTTGGACATAATGTATCGATGGTTTCCATTGTGCTTTTACTAATTCCCATTTTGGGACCAAGCGTTGGTATAGCGCAGCAGAGGCTGTTCCAAATATTTAAAGAGTCTGAACATGTGCCACTGCAAATGGGCTGATCCTCATTGTAAATGGGCTGTGCCTCTGCTGCATTGTTTCCCTACTGCCAAGTGTTCTATATGAGGAGTATAAAAGAAAGTGCAGAGGAGGTAAAAGTTTGGTTTTCAGTGCCAAATAATGTTTTAGATTTTTTTTTTTCCACTTTCCATTATTACCACTACACATTAAAAACATTTTGCAGGGCCACTGATGCACTGCAAAGTTTTATAACAGCTTTACAAAGGCGTTACAGCACTGGTCTCGGAACACAACTACCTACATAAAGACTGACATAGATCATACAGTATATTATGGTCTTCAGTGATAATACAGTCAAGAAAATAAATAACAAGTCCGGGGAAGCGCATGTAGTACGCTGGGATTTATCCCGGGAGTAAAATATGCAGAGGTTAGAGGTCAAACCAGTCACAGCTGCTCTAAAGTCCGTGGCCAACGGGTTCCTGAGGCACATAGAGACTAATCAGATACACACTCTTTGTAGCTGTCTCTCTCTTAGACACACACACACACACACACACACACACACACACACACACACACACACACACACACACACACACACACACACACACTTGTGACAACATGACAATACGTTACAGAATCATTTGATAAGACCTTGAGTGCCAAGTATCACATAATGGCTCAGGATCTCCGACTGTTCTTTGTTAATTCTTTTCTCCCATTTGACCAAAGTGACACGAATGTGTAAGTTTGTGAGTTTAATGACTGGATCCACGTGCCTTACCCCCTTGACCACAATGGTGCTCCAGGCACCTCACAGCAAAACAAGTTCCTCGGATTTTCACACATCATGAGCATGAGATAGATTTTCCTGCAGTGTTTTGTAGAAAAATGCCAGACTTCTTCAACCAAGATACCAATTTTAACAGAGATATTTGTACTTCAATATTTGTATCTAGTGTGTTTGAGTTCCAAACAAAAGTCGTACATTGTTTTTCCAATGGAAGCCAGCCTAATGGTGCCAATTAGAGTGAAAAACACATGACATGCTATAGTCTTGTCACTGACAAGCCTCTGATGATCCCTCCGGCTTGGGCAGCCAGTCAAGTTTCCAAACCTTGTCTACATTTCACTGGTCACTCTCAGAAGAATGCATTTCAAATGTTGGTGGTTGCCGTTTTGAAATGCAACAGGAATCTCAAAAAAGAGCCAAATGGAAATGTGTTATGCAAATGTTTGTGCAATGGAAAAAAAATAAAATGAAAAACTCAGGAAACTAAAAGAGCAGTCCAAGTCTTTCAGAGGAAGCACTTAAAATCAGATAAATATGTGAAAAAGATGGATAAACAAGAACCAGAGGAATAACGTGACTGCAGTGCAGTTTCTGTTCCACTATGCTTTACTTCTGTCTGTGTGCGATTGCAGTGCAAGCAAGGGTCAATTCATCATCTCTCTTTGACTATACAAGGCAATCAGGTAAGTCTGGGGATAAGAATAACCAACACAGCGAGAGGCTCCTGCAAGTTACCGCAGTACACTGTGAGCGAACTGACCTGCAGACACACACACACACACACACACACAGAAACCTGGTTCGCGTTTTTTTGTCCTCCCATTTGTGTCTCTCATTCTCTCTCAGCTCTTTCTGTCTCGTGTACACAAACACACACTCATCCTTGTCAACCCTTTGCGTCTATGACCAACAGTGCAGACATTCCTCATTCTGGCTCAGCCTGAGCTTTGTTTGGTTTAGCTGAGAGGGAGCAGAATCCTCCGCTCCCTGTGGCTGCACGGCACATGTCAGCCTGCTGCTGGGCTTTGGACACACACACACACACACACACACACACACACACACACACACACACACACACACACACACACACACACACACACACACACACACACACACACACACACACACACACACACACACACACACACACACACACACACACACACACACACACAAATGTCACATATTTCAAGTGACTACATGCATAGCCACTCATGCTATGGTCAAACAAAAAAATGTAATTAAAAAAATAAAAACCTGTGCATGTGTGGTGCACAAGACCACACAGCGGTAAGTAAATTTACTCAAACAGACACACACACACACACACACTGGGCAGTCATCTGGCCTTATACAGGCATGGTGGCGACCCATTGCCTTTCATGGGAGCTGACTTCCTGACATCCTGTCCTCAGGCTCTGTGTTCTTTGCAGCCCAACTAGTTCACAGCAGGAGAAGAGGAGGGAGGTGGGAGAGGAGATAAAAATGGAGGAGAAATGCAGATAAATGCAGATAAAAAAGCAGAGTAGACTGAAACCAACTCGGATGGAGGAGAACAGCAAGGGAACATCCTGGAGGAGAGCTACAACGACACAAGTGAGACTCGACATGTGACAGAAAAAGAGCTGAGACTTGGAGGCTGGGAGAGATGAGGGAATAGAGGAAACACACGGCAGCCGACAGACGGGATGAAGTGTGCTCTCTCAATGTTTAGGTTTGAGTCATTTGGCGACAGAATACTACACAAAAGGTCTTTGTTCCCACACTCAATAAATAAATAAACACCTGAGATACCCCTACTAGATCCGAGTTGAGGTGAAGTAGTGGAACTGCCAGCGCGGTGTGTAAAATAGTATGTGCCGTCAGGTTCTCAACAGCTCAACTTAATTCGCACTAAGCCCCGTCTTCATTATAAATCTCAAGTCATCCGTGTCCAGAAAAGTACTGTTCACTGTCATAAAAATAGGCAATTGTTTTGCATGTGCAGCTAATTGAACAAGACACTGTATGATACAGTGTAGTAAAGCTAAATCTTACACATGTTGGTTATGACACAAGGATGTACAGTTGAAAGACATAATAGATTTAATAAATTCCTTTCAAGCTATAGCAAAATGCCAAAAACTGCCAAAGGAAAAAGGTGAAGTTTAATACAAAGTGTTAACTATCATATGCACAGCAAGGAAACTTATTTTCCTTGACAAAGAAATGCTGTCTATTCCAAAAAAATCTGAATATGAAATAGATAAAACAATATTACAATTGATAGGAGTTGGTCCAACACCAGGCATAGGGGGATTTCTTTGTGGAGTCTGGCGGCTCTAAATTGCTCATAGCTGTGCTTGTTACTGTCCATAGGCTGTGTTTAACCTGTGATGGGCAGGCAATCTGTCCATGGTGCACCCAGGAATCAATAGAAGTATGTTGGATAAAGCAGTACAGAAGCTGGATGGAGCATGTGAAAGTAGATGTAAACATGGATGGATGCCGAGGCAGCTCTTACTCTTGGTGATTCTTGCTTGCATGTTTTGGTAATGAACATTTTCTCTCTCAATAATGGAAAGTACCAGTGTATTAATGACACTAACTGTAATTCCTCTCATTCTGCACATTTCTGATGTTTGTCTTCTGAACCCCTTGTTTTGAGTTAAGCCCCTCTCACCAATAGTACCATAGTTCATGCACAGCAGCTCTCAATACACTTCACACATTTGGACACAAGACACATTGGTGCAACAATGCTGTATTAAGCTCATCAACGTAATATAATGTATTGGATGTTGGTCACTTTTGTTCAGTCAACATTCTCTTTATATTATTGTTTGTTTCTTCTTGCACAGATTGCTGCCATGGGTCATGTTTGCATTATTAAAAAAAAAGACAATATACATGATGATCACTAGTTGCAGAATAATGAATCAATAGTTGTGAAACTTGAGGCATCACGGAAAAAAAAGAAGAAGGAAAACAAAGGGGAGAATAAACGGAACTTAAACAATGCAGTAGTGCAATGTACTGACTCAATCTTAACCGAAACGATGAATCATTTCGATACATAATTGATCCGCCGCTGTTGGCTGGTAAAGAAGTAAAGGGTGAGTCATAACATTTTGCAAAAACAAAATTATTTTGGAACTGGAAGCAAAGCAAGAAGAACAGAAGGAAAAAGGTAGATTGAATGGATGAGATTAGTCAGTCGACCTTCTTGTCCATGGAAAAAGTGAATCAGATGGCCATTTCAGCTGAAGCATCAGTCTCCTAGAAAGGTAGGTGAAGCTATAGCAAAGAAACAAAAGCACTGCATGTTCAACAGCTCACCAGACACTGAAATCCTGCATCCTGCACAGCGACTTGGGTGGCAAATGCAGAGGCCAATGCAGATGTAATAAATCTGTTGAACTGTAAAACTGAAGCATTGACTTTTTTTTTGTAGGTACTGGGTTCAAGTGCGGTTGAGGCTGATACTGCTAGTTCAGGACTGCTGACATTTTTAATATGTGGGCCCTGCAGAGGACTGAGTATTTAACAGAGTGTACATGAGCTTTGCCACTAAGACTACTGCCGATATGATGTTAACTGTTTAAACAACGGAAACACCACTTGGCCTGGTACATCTACTAATCTTTTTTTGTTGTTGTTGTTTTTTCATATTATGAGACAAAACCTTATCACTCACTACTTGCAGAGAACGTGTTAATATTGTGAACAGCGCATTTCAAGGTCTTGCATGCAGCTTTAAGCAGAGTTGAGAACACATTACTGTAATAACAGTTTTTTTATGCACATTACTTGTTGTAGTTCAGTGCTGCTGTTTCTCAAGCTGTTTTGCTGCTGCTCCTTCATGTAATTTGTCCATTTATGTCTTTTATTTCTTGCATGACTTTCCGGGAATTTATAGTTGAGCACATGGAGTAGAAATTACTAGACTTCAATAATGATTGATAAAAATGGCTAAAACAGACCAAAATGATGTGTTTGGACCACAGACTCAGCTTCAACTAACTGGTGTAATTTCACCTAAAGTAATTAAATGAATCACATGGCCCACAAAGTCCCAACTGCTCAGCTAAAGTGCCAAAGCAACAGCCAGGGAAGATCTTTCAACTCGTGAGACTTGTGCAGTATTACATTTACATGCAGTTATCTCAGATGTGACAGACTATGCTCTAGGAATACTCTGAGGCCATTTGGATCTCTGACAACTCCAACACATCACTTAAAGGATTGGCTAGACACTGAAGGCTTCAGAGGCCTTGTGAACTTTATGCCTCAGTGGGTGTGAGTTGTTTTGGTTGCATGCAGAAGACCAACAGCATATTTTGACGAGAAGCTCTAATAATTTAGCTTACCTGCGCAATAAAGGTGGGCTCAGTATTTTCTGACTTGCTGGCTGAAATACCCTGGTGAAGAAGACATTTTCTCAAATTGCTTATCTGAAGAAAATTGTCTAATTATAGATATTCCATACTTCTACTATTTGCAAAATTTTATCAATTATATCTATATTTACATCTGATTGCTTATTTACATTACTTTGTTGGTTGTTTGGTGATATTCAGACAGCAGATATAATTTGTAAAACATGATTTTCATTGGTGACCCTTCACTTAGATTCAGAAAGACAATAATCGCAGTGATTGTAGAGAAACACTGCTCATTGGCTCTGGAAGCTGTGGTTGTGATCTCTGTTATTCCTAACGTTCATCATAAATTCACAACAGAATTACATCAATTGCATAAAGCAATGGTGTTCCAACTCTCTGCATTAAAGGAGAGTTGAAAGCGTTTAATTATAAATCAATTTGTCAGTTTGTGGGAAAGTGAGTCAAATTGTTTTATGTATAGTAAGTAAGTAGTATGGGTTTTGGTGAAATGAAAATGCACTTTACATCATTCATAGATCACTAAAACGTATTCTGGTTTTATTTAAGGCTTTCAACTTCAGCTTTAACAACCACAGAACTAGAAAAGCCATAAAATTTCCCGTGTGATTTCTGGTGCCCTGAGTTTGGCATCACCGAGCTACAAGTATGCACCATTTGACAGGCCTTCAATGTCAGGCTTCATGACAGCAATCTGATGGTTTGTCATAGGGTTCAGTTAAAAAACCCCATTGGAAAAAGACTCATTTGGAATTTTGTCTTTTATGCTTGTCTGCTCTGTAATGAAACATTCACAATTATAACCAACTGCTGTGTGCTAAATAGAACTCTATTTTTTTATCCCACTTATGCACTGGATGCTAATATCACAGCAGCACTTCTGCTCGCCTTTCAAACACTGTATGGTGGCACATCACTGCCTTCCTGCTCCAACAGGAGGTTCTGGTTGACTGAACAATAAGACACAAGTCTCCAGAATGACTCAGGGGAGTCATAACCGACTTATTATAAATGAATGAGCATGGCCCAGGCCACAGTACATATGCACAGCATGACAGGCGCAGTGTAATGGAAGCGACATTTACAGAGTTTTTCCCCCCCCCCTTTTTACTAAGTCACAGGAAATTCACAGTCCGGAATATTGATTTTACCATAAAACACAATGATGTAAATGCAAAAGCCCTGCAGGAACAGCTGGGTGGATGTTTATGTCTATTTTGCAAGTGATTCCTCCTCATGTGCTCACCCTGGAGAAAGAAAAACAAAATAGGCAGAAACCTGGGTAGACGCTGGCCAAAGTTATGCATATGTAAGATATATGACTGTCAGGCAAGTGGTTGTGGGATGACTTCCCATGGCGGTGTTGGTGAGTCAGTGGGCAACGTCTCAGCCAAACAGCCTTTTACGGACAAGTTAACTGCTCTGAAGTCTGCGGAGGAGAACAGGAGTTGCTTAGCAAGCCATCAAGAGCAAACATAATTCAACCTGAACATCCGCCAATATCTTCCTCCGTTGCTGCTGTTAGCAAAAACATGCTGATAGCCATCGAGAATCATAATTCAGAGAAACGGAAACACCAGTAAAAGAGAGTCTCGTTCTTTTTTCTGCAGGCCCTTTTAGCGTGCCTCGCCGCTATGCTACATCGTGCCCCACACTGGCCGAGCCGGCCAGGAAAATAATGCATGTTCCCATCAGTCATGCTACACTGCAGTGAACCACGACCCCCCCCCCCCCCTTCACTTCACTGCCCCCCCGACCCAATCCATCATTCTTGAGTATGGTGGCCTCAAGACACTGTCGAGGAGTGTTCTCTAAAGGAATGACAGGGTGGAAAAGAAACCAAGAGAGGAGGATGTCAAAAAGGAAGCAAGACAGTGAGCTTGAGATAGGAGGACAGAGAGCATGTAAATGAGTGAGGGCATGGTGCTTGTTGTTGCGAGGGTGGAGTACTGTATGTGGCAGACTGCAGTAGGCCACTCCCATACTGTTTTCTGAAACTCCATTTTACAGTTTCCTTGAAAATGGAAGTAAAGGTTTTCATTGCTTTTGTCCCTCCCTGTCCCTATAGTCTGTTGCTTTTCTATGAGCTCATCTCCCAACTCACTCTGACACTCCTTTTCTGCTGTTCTGGAGCTTTTCTTGTTTTTTCTCCCTTCTGCACTCGCTCTAATGTCCCACACATTTTCTTTTGACCAACTGACTCCATATTTCTGTGTCTCCAGTTATTATCTTTCTCTTTCCTCTCCTTTACCTGTTTTTCACCTCCTCTGCTCTCTTATTAACACACTATCTCACTCTCTCTTTTATCTCTCCTGTTTCCCTCTCTTCCTTCCACTGTCTCATTAGCTGACAGCTACAGCGGTACTCCTGTGAGAGGGCCAGATGAAACCCAGAGAGTACGGTGACCTTCGTTTCACGTTGGGGCCACTATCAGTGACAAGCCATCAGCTGCAAAGTCTTCAAAGGTGCTGCGTCGCACACACACGCAGGCATGCACATACAAAAACATACAGTGGTCTCTAATAGGCCCCAGACACACACCAACACAGCACATTCTGGCATATCATGGTCTCAGTGTATGTCAGCAGGCTTCAACCTTCAACTTGCTATTCACCAAGGCTAAAGAGGTGACACATCCAGCAGAAAGAAATGACAGCCAACTGCACTCCACCCTTTCTCATTCCCTCACGTAATCCATTTCCTCGCTGGGGGATGGGAGGAGGTTATGGGGCCAGGAGCCTGCTGGGACCAGAGTCCTTGAGACGCATGCACACGTAAACATAATACACACGTGCGTGCGCACACACAATCCCACTAGAAAGGTGGCTGCGCTGTAAATAACACCCATCAACCTGTGTTTTAATCAGCCTCAGGGACGCATGGGTGCTCCCTGTGACGCTAAGAGGCAATCCTTCATCAATGCGGGGGGGCCGACGGAGTGGTCAGAGCACGGAAGACCAGACCTGGAAGGTCAGTGATCAAGCCCTGTGGTTGACCCCGAGGATGTGACGTGACAAGTTAGCATGATGCTTCACCATAAACCCAGGGTGGAATAACCACAGGCGAAGGAGACAGACTACCTCCAGGCCAGACATGTTTGCAGGAAGAGGCCTGAGCTTTAATCGATCGCCACTACTGGACAATTGCTACTGGTTATAGCTCACACTACCTGCGATACAGGTGATTTTACACACCAAGGCAGAAGAAACAATTAGGATTATGGAGGAAACTCAGCTCAGATGATTGCAAAAGTTTACCGGATGCCCATTAAACAAGAAGTAAGTGGCGCTGCCGTCAAGATAGTGACTGCTAATTGCCTTGATTAGCTTCCCTCTTCACGCTCCCTGAATTTAAATGTTTTTCAATTCAATGCGTGCATGTTAAACACATGTATAAAAAAAGATCTACAGTTGTGTACAAAACTAATTGATATTATACATGTGGACAATGAAATATTAACAATCTGTTGATTAATGAGGTAGAAATAGTCAGACAAATAACAAATACATTTATTATTTAAGGTCCATCATGATTGTATGCAAACCTTGTGTAAGAATGAGAGGTGGAACATTTATGTCACTGACATAAAAGTTATTCAGAAAAAAAGGTTGTGGGCACCTTCAAACCCGGAAAGGGCTACATAACCACAAAGACATGATATGACATAAAATGGAAAAAAGAATGTGTAGAAAGCGACTTGCAAATGGCTTAAACTTCAATGTAAGCCAAAAGTTACACGCTTAACTTGAAGACAACCCCTGTTATAAGACTTCTTTTTCATGAAACTATCTGCTTTAATCTTCAATTTTCAAGAGTAGTCAGTTCTGGATAAGCAGTGTATGTTTTTAAGATTGTTTGCGATATAACCTTTTTATTTTATATGGTCTACAAGTCCCATTTTTTAAAAGTTGTTTGGCTGGTCAAGTAAATTTAATTCATAAGCGACTTACTATATATAAAAAAATATACCGTCATGAACCACTCGGTGGAAGTGTGTGGCAATAGTGTGCAACTACAGTATCTCCAAATAATCTCAAGTACGAACATATTAAAGCCGAGGGTTATTGACGGTGTCGTCCGTCTGTACATCGAAAAATGTATTCTTCTTATCTACCAGTGCTAAATATTTGACTCAGGTTTTTCATGTGAAATTTGTTTCATTTTTTCTGACAATCTCAGTTTTCTAAACGTTATAAACTGTCAGCAATGTACTATTCCAGTATGCTGTCCAAATGTAAATAATAATAATAATAATAATAATAATAAGCAATGTGATCATAGTGGAGCAACTCTTCCAATGGATGTCCATCATACAATAGAGTATGTCTTGCTTGCCTTTTTCAGAGAAAAGAAAATGCTCTGAAATAGGTCAATTTAGCTGAAAGTTGCAAGAATTGGAAAGAGTGAAATTTTTATAGTTGTATAATGAGGTCATGGGAATGTTTGAAGATATTTGGTTGAGACTCATCATGAAGCATGGGAGGAAAGTGGGCTGGGACTAAGGTTTGGTTACAGATAAACATACTGTGCCAAGAAGGAGGCTGCTTTGCCCGTGCCAAGCCTTTTCCCATTTTGCAGTGTGCTGCACGGACCAGCTGCGCCATATTTCTTTGTGTGCCCACAAACATCTGGCACCCAACCGGTCCAATACATCCCAGACCATTAGTGACAGAGAAACCAAAAAATTCAGTTGATCCATGAGGCCTCACTTTTTCCTCAGGTCTCTATGTGAACATACCAGCTGAGTGACATACCCCAACTCCATAGAAGACAAAAGATGCAAAGAGGTGCAACTGATCCGAGTATAACTCAGTAGATTCACAATGATGTGGGGAAAATGGGGGGTGGGGGGGGTGGGGGGGGGGGGGGGGGGGGGGTGTAACAAAGAGGAACATGTTGATTGCATACCAGAGTATTTAAGCTTGCCATCATCAAGCGGTTCTCATTTCCTCTCGGATTGTTCGCAGCTTTATTGTGATTAGCAAATTAGCAGCTATGTAGATGAAGTGGTGATGAGATGTCAAAATAGGTAGCTTTCAGAGAAGTAAATGGAAACTAGCTGTGTCAATTATGCAAAGCTTAATGTGCTGCACCTCCAGGGCTTCGTGTGGGTGTCTGTGCTGCAGCATATCTCCGAGCAACACTACTTTCATAATTGTTTGATTGTAGCTGCTGTAAATGTTTAAAAAAAAAAATTGCATTTCGCAAACTGATTATTTGTGGCATGGAGGAGAGATTAATCAAACAGAGGAAAGAAGACAAAAAGAAAGTGCTCGGAGTGTTGTTGCCCCTATAACAGGATGCAAGCTTCGGCAGTACAGGCGTCTTTGTCTCTTTATTTCCCTCAAAGACAGGCAATGAACAGCATAAACCACACTCTGCTACCCTCTGAGGCGAGTCGTCAATGGCTCACTGTGAATCAAAACCGCTTTTCATTCAATAAATCATCTTATAATCGGTCGTGTCTGACTATTCAGCTTTGCTGTTATTGTCTGCTTCTAAGCCATGCTGATTTTCTAAGGCGTGCTGGTGATGCAATGTCTGTTGTAAATCGGACTTTTTTTTTTTTTTGGTAAATGGTGTCTGGAGTACTCGGCACCCAGGTGCAGCCGCTCCAATTCAACAGATTCATCCATTTCGGGTCGATTAAAGCACATAAACATCTTTTTGTCCAAGCATACGGGTTCCAGTCCACTCCATCTGTGACCAGGCCGGCAGGGTGATGGGTGCCAAGCTCAGTTTGAGAGTAATGGGGGAGGTGTCTCTCTTACTGGAATGGATCATTGCTCTCTAGTTCCCTGGGTGAGGCAAAGAGATAATTTGTTGGGCCAGCTAAAGTCTCAAAGTAGGCAATGATTTAGCTGAATAGTCATGGTCTTGGGCAGATGCACTTTAACTTCTTTTCAAGGGAAAGGGTTAATAAAATATGCCATGACCCCAGCAAATGGATAAAAATTTGACGTATCAGCTAATGGCGCACTTTCGAAAGCCAAGCTCCTCGTCGCCCCCGATGAAAGCACCTGTGATCATTTGGAGAGAGCAGGATACAAAGAGGCACATACTAGACAGACCAAGAGAGGTCAGCCGGGCTGTTAAACAAGCTAATTAACATAAACTCTAATAGCCCATAAGGATGTGTGGGGAGACAAGGTTTAACGTTTTAAACCATTAAGGCCCTCTGTCATTAGTGTGCTGTGTTTCCTACTTCACTGTGCTGTGGCTTGGAAATTGCCACCAGGAGCTCCATCTGGAAAGAGCGATGAGAACCGGAGTGATAGGGATCAGCTCCCACACTGGCCACTACCAACATTGCTTCATCATCACAGACAGTCACGCGGAAAACAATAAAGCACAAAAATGGCGCTGAGAATAAGCTTCCCCGAGCACATTTCTTTTTCTCTAATGAAATGCTCTCTAATAATTCATTTAGGTCTTAATCATGGTGAATGCAGAGCTGGGATTTTTTTTTTTTTGTTGTTGTTGAGAAACTGTTCGGTGAAAGCTCCCTCTTTCCTGCCCGGCACTCAGGCCTCTTCAGGCATCAGAGGTGCTAAAATATTTAGATTGGTGAGACTCCCAGGATTGATTATTCCCTCTGCTTTTTGTCTAAATGAACCTAAGTCAGCTCGAGTTCAAAAGGTTTGTTTAAAAGGCTTTCTTTGCCAAATGAAGCAGACACAGAAAACCCTGGGTGGCAAAGAGCAGGAGAAAAAAGAGCTACAAAGAAAAGTGGAATACTTGAGAATTTTTGTGGGTTTTCTACATGCTGTACCTCCAGAGGCCAGCTACAGTACATTAACGAGCAGAGACCGTCCAGCGAAGAACAAAAACATGGTCCTGGATACGAGCTGGAGAACATCAGAGAAGATAAAAGCTTTTGCAGCTTTCCCACTAAGCTTCCACCTTTCCCTGCAAGGCCCAAGAAAAACACACTTTGTGCAACCTGCTGCATAATATTCACGGTCCAAAGCCAAAAGACACACATTTAAATAAATGGGGACAGAAACAATATCTACTTTCTGCTTCGTTGTTTTACCAAAGTCAGTATATTAAAGTCTGGAAGCCAGAGCCCACAAAGTAACTCAGGCATAATATTGAAACTTTCATTTCTTCACAGATGAGATTAATTTTTTATTGTTTTACAGTTTTGAAAGAGACTATCAATATTGACAGTGCACACCAATCATACTCTATGCCAGTGCTGCGTTATAACACTTTTCTCAAGTTAAAGGCTCAGAAGCTACAAAAACAACTCTTCCCAGGTGACCCTTATGTGTTTCGAATTCTCTTCAAGCAAATATGTCACTTGTTCATTTCCTCACCTCGGAGCAAGAAAGTGTTTTTTTTTCCCTCTTACATAACCGAAGTTGTTCAGAGTGAGACATTCATGTAAAGGGACAAGGATGTTATGATTCAAATCATTTCAGAAGGAGTAAACGTGGGCGCTTCTGAAGGGAATCAGAGCAGTGTGATTTAAAATGCAGCACGCTCGTCACGCAAAAAAATAATAAGGTCTGTGTTTGAAATGCTTGTTATGGTGTTTGCTCTGGCTGTGGAGAGATCCCGTTCTGGCTGCATCACACCTTCATTTGGGAAGCTGTGGGGGTGATAGACTGAAAGCAACACACACACACACGTACGCGCATGTGCGCACCACGACGATAGTAGAGATCGTAAGCTTCACTTAATAAGTGATGGAGGGGCTCCAGGTGTTTTTAATTGTGCATTAGGCCTGTTTATTATGACTGAGTAGAGAACTTCACAACAGGATCTGTTAAACACCCCAAAACATCTGCATTTTCTCCCTCTTGTGCCTCTTTTTTTTCCTTTTAACTCACTCTGTTTATTTGTTTGCCCCACATTAAGTCTCTCTCTTCGTTTTGCTTTTCATCCTCTCTCTCTCTCTCTCTCTCTCTCTCTCTCTCTCTCTCTCTCCTCATTCTTTGCGTGTTTCATGCCTCTCATGCCTCTCCCAACAGAAATCCAAGCGACACAATTATGTCTGCTCACTGCAGTTCAAGTTGGATATCAACACCGAAAGTCACGTCATAAATGCCTATTTTGATTAATTTCACTGATCAGGATTTTTACTAATCCAGCAGCTAAATCTCTCCCATGCATTGGTTGTTATTTTGCATATGAATCACATAGAAAGAAAAACATCCGGTTCCCATTTGACCTTTTTTAATGTGTAAATTCAATTTAAAATAGTAGTTTCACATGCGAACTAATCGAGTGAATTCTGGATCATTTGAAATATGACTAACATTTGTTTGTGGATCAATAATGTGTGTTTCACATAGTTTTGAGTGAAGTAAGGAAACAAAAATATACAGTATCAGGAGAAGAATGGATTTCTAATCAGTTTGTTTGGGTTAATCATCTGATATACAATTATGGCACAATGATTTCTTGTACTCTCGCATCGCATAATGCAACACTTTGGGAGATGATTTCGTAACTCTTTTGTCATTTTCATTTCTGTTTCTTGATGCATTTAGACTTAAGGCCTAACTATTTTTTTAAATATTTATTTTTCAATGGCTTTCCCTCTTGGTTTCCTCTATAGTTTACACGCACGTTTTTACAAAAACAGATATTTCCGCCTTCTCCCCTTTAGATGCAACTGTAGACATGGGGGTTATATAAATCTCCACTGTGGCCAGAGTTACCAGGAATCAGTTTGTGGTGAGTCGTTGCTATGTTTATGTGTAAATGCGCAGCACAAACATGGAGAAATGTGACAGGTTTTTTTTTTCTTTTCTGGATAGGTGTAAACGGAGCCTACGTTTCAGTTCATATTATGTCATGTTGTGCCATCCTGAAATCCTGAGGCTATTTTTACTTCCAGCCTTTGACATGTTTCCAGTTCATGTCACGTTTCATGCTCTTCTGTTCATCACACCTGTCTCTCGTTGTCCACCCTTTGTGTATGTGTGGTCATTTGCTCCTCCCTCATGTTGATTAGCTCCGCCCCTGAGTGGGTTCGCTGTGTCTTTGCTCCTTCCAGGTGTGTACAAGCTTGTCCTTGCAGTGGTTCGTTTGTCTGTGTGTCTCCATGTTTATTGATGTTCTTTGGTGATTTGTTTTATTAGTTTTTACCGTGGCTTTTTTTTCACCCATTCTATTTGGATTTTCATTTTTATTAAAGATCGCTTTTGTTTGCGCCTATGTCTACACCTACGTTCCTTTCCCCTAACTTCCTAATCTCACTGGGCTGCAGTACCTCATGACTATTGAAAGCTCGACAATGTTGATCAGCAACTTTCACTTGCAGTCCCACTGAAGTGACACTTCGCATTTATTGAACAAATGTTGCATAAACACACGAATTAGGTCAGAATTTGCCTCCAGGTAACAAACATGTCGGCCAGCATATATTTGGTGCTTGTGACAGCACAACGGGATTTTTTTGTATATATTAAAATGGAGCTCATCAATGATGTTGAACCTGTTGGATGAAGACCAGGCTGACAAGTTTCCTATATTTTCTAATTTGGATAGACTAAATGAGAAATTTTAATTTTACAATTGTTGTGGATCTCTCAATCCACAACAATTGTAAAAATATTCCCCAAAAAACAAAACCTTCCACATTTATTTAACTTGTTCAAAATTAGAGAAACATGTTTGCAAGGCCCTGCGATGCCAACAATGAAACTGCATAGCCTTGCCAATATTTTGAGATATTCTGGAAACTCCTATGCATTTATAATTTCTCAGAGACTAGTACAATTGGCTGTAGTTCATATCACACTGCAGAATGATACATGGATTTGTGACTATCAATCTTTACAAATATGCCACTCATGGATCTGTATGCACTGTTGAAGAAAATGTAGAAAATACAAGATCTTTCAAAATGTCTAAGTGCCAAATTCAGTCTAAATGAGTGATAACATGACCATATTTAAAAACACAATTTTCCCCCCTGGAAAAATCTCACTCTCATGCCAAGAGATGATAAGGCAATACAGAGTGATCAAATCAGACAAGGGCAAGCTAATGG
This sequence comes from Blennius ocellaris, assembly GCF_963422515.1. Taxonomy (NCBI): domain Eukaryota; kingdom Metazoa; phylum Chordata; class Actinopteri; order Blenniiformes; family Blenniidae; genus Blennius; species Blennius ocellaris. Next base: position 15,182,801 of record NC_137651.1, read on the forward strand.
ACATGCTAATGTACGGAAAAGCATGCACACTAATAAATCCATAAACAAAAATTCATAACTGTCGACTTGCACGAGATACGAATGTGACTTGATGACATCACGTAGCATGTGAGCTTAGAAGCAGAGTTGGCCCTACCCAATCTGGTGCCACGTAAGAGATTCTAGATAGAATAGCATTTGTTTTTACCATTGTATTTAATTCCTAAAATACCATATCACCAAATTTACATGCTTGAAAAATTACAAATAAAAAAACTCAAATACAATATAAATACCACAAAATAATAACTACAAATACAACAATCAACATTGAACAATTTAAATAACAACACAGTTTGTGCACAATGTTTATTCATAAGCTATATCTAAACTATGAAATAGCTAGATACCAAAACTATATAAAATGACTTATTTGGCACAGTCTTTTGTAATAATATTAATTGGGCATTGCTTTACATTTGAAACAACGTGAGCTTTTCTATTTGAAAAGTTAATAGTAATATTTAGTTTGAATGTAATTACATTTAAGGTGTTGCTCCATTTTGTGGTGCCCCCTGGAGGCTGCCGCACTCTTAGCGTTTGCCTATGTTGCTTGATGGGCCAACTGGCTCTGATTATTGGCACACACACACACACACACACACACACACACACACACACACACACACACACACACACACACACACACACACACACACACACACACACACACACACACACACACACACACACTCACACACACACACACACACACACACACACACACACACACACACACACACACACACACACAAGTTTGTTCTCCAACACAAGGATGCAATATAATCACTTTATTTGCATCCTTTGAATTTAAATATACTTAGCTCAGGATGTGTTATTGTTATAGCCAGATTTGCTGACTATAAGGGAAACAAAGCTTTTCCTCTGAGACACAGACGCACGCACGCACGCACGCTCGCCCGCTCGCTCGCTCATTCGCTTATTCGCTCACTCACTCACTCGCTCACTCACTCCTCTTTGCGCCTGCACAAATCTCTACAGTCTAATATCCATGGAGCATCTGTCGCTGCACGGTGCAGTAGTAAATAACCTATCCCCTTGAAGGGAGGGACCTGCTAATGAAGTCAACTGTATGCCACTGCACTGCGTAACTCACTGTGGTTCGCCGGCCGCAGCGCGGGTCTCCTGCTCACCGGGGTAATGTGCCTCGCTCGGGTAGTGGCTTATACTGCAGTGACATGGATTGATCCAAAAATAAGACCGATTGTGGCTCTTGAAACTTGCATCCTGTCCTCTCACTTTCACTCCAGCGCTCCACATGGTAGCGATAGCTTTGAATGCAGTCATTACAAATCCTCTGATAGAACCGGGAAGCAGAATGGGATGCAGATGATGTAGACAGATAATAGAAGCCTCTCCAGTGTAGGGGCCCTCCTCCTTAATGCGTGCCACACTATCATCTTGATGTCTTTGTGCCGGAACATTGTTCCCTAGTTTGGAAAATGAGGTAAATCGGATTCAGAAAACAAGTGGATTAACTTAATCACCCCTCGGCTTTGACAATGACCTTCGCTTCTGAGGCATAATAAGGATTAGTTAGAAGTGGAAGGACATATGCCATGCAGAAGAAAAAGATTATAGTTCTCCCATGACAGAATGATTGAAATGTGCTATTCCTTCATGGTGAGAGGCTGTGATAAGAAACCGTGGAGTAACGCATCACAAAGCTGAGCTGTGATATTCAAACAAAAACTGAGTGATATTTTTTACTTTACTGTAACCTCCTCAATTGTAATGTATGGAAGTTTACACACAGACATTGGAAAAAGGTTTACATTTACATTAAGGACATTGATCTTTTGCTGGGTAACATAAAATGTCCAGGATTCCTGTCATTATTGTGAGCGAAATGGCATAATATTTCTTACAGACTATGGTATATCATTGATCCCTGCACAGGAAGGAAGTTATTCTTGGGCCGGTATGAAAGACAATACAGGCATGACACTGCGGAGAGCCTCAATAGGACATTACAGTCAACAAGGTCATGCAAATTAATAACAGGCTTTGACCTTTGGCTTGACTTATGGGAAAGGTTGGGTCAGGCAGGAATTTAAAGTCGCCAGGCACGCCACGAGGCAAACGCAGGAAACAAGATCTTCAATAGAAGAGGATGGATGTCAATTGATCTCCACTGACAGGAAGGGGTGATGAATCACCCAGCTGCCCCAGCATGTTCTACCAGGATGCGAGCAGTTCTAAAAACTGATCCTTTTTTAAAATAAAATAAAAAAAAACACGGGTTTGGGGCTTAGACGGCGAGGAGTGAAATGTGCTGATGTGACTTCAGTGAAGGACTAGACTGTCCACCGCTGTTGTTGTTGTTGTTGTGGGGATCAGGATTTATGCCTCTGTTGCTATTGTCAGCTGGAGAGGGGTTATCTATGAAAGGAGGCTTATTGAGGAAAAGCCGCGTGTGAGTTTCAATGTGTCTCTTGGTCTGATACATCATAAGGTCCGTCGACGGTGAACGCATGCGGGACACCAAGGAATGGCAGGAATGTAAACAAGTCCACTCCTGTTTTCTTATTATTATTCACCTCTGGTCCACTTTCTGGTCTTTGTCACTTTTATCTCTCTGTATCGCTCTCACATCCCCCTCCTCCAACAAGGTGCTGTTTGGCGGAATGACATTACAATGAGCGAAGTTAGATAACGGATGGTGGTTGTTAGGACATATCTGCATGGATTTATGTATCACTGTCAACATTAAGTTTATGTACTTAACTATGAGTGTGAATTTCATCGCTTTGTGTTCACAGGTTATTTTAATATCGCCTATCCTTGGACTCCTTTTCAACTATTTTATGAGATAGAGCTGTGTCTTGCGTTCGCCATGCTTGACTGTACTGCAGCAAGGCACACTTTTATTTGTCGAAATACAGAAATCTTACCACCATTCAGTTCTCCTATTAACTGCCACGCACTTTTCTTTGCCTTCAATTTATTCCGTCATCTTTGCTTGATTGTGCAGTCACTACCTCCTGGTGGTGTCACCTTGATCATGACATCTATCGCTCTCAGCAGTGAAGGAAAGTTTGTTCAGCATGTGTTCTCATTCCATCCTGCATGCGGAAACCAATCAAGAGAGGGCTCATGGTCAGGGCAGCTGTGGATTGGTAGTGTGGCGGCAGCGTTCGCTCCTCAGAGGCGTGCGCAAACAGATTGATCTGACCACTATGCTGCAGTCACCCCTGCTGATTCACCCTGTACATTACTCAAGAGAGAGAATGTGGGACTCAAAACGTGGTCTCATATTTCCCCATATCTTTGAGCTGTTTGCTAACCCTCCACCAGCCTGTTTTCAAGGTTATCCAGTTGGAGGTGAGAGTGGAAGCAGGAGCTGTGGTGGGGAAGCTGGGAGGGAAAACCACAGAACATCTCAACCTACCTGGAGCAAGTTCACTAACCCTACGAGGGTCCTTCAGTAGACTCCAGTGGAACCATCTTGGGCTGATTAGTAATCTGTCCCTGTGGATAAAGCATGAAAACTCAATGGCGAGCAAGGGAGTGAGTGTGAGGCTGTTAGAGGGATTGTTACTGCACCATCTAAGCTGGCTGGTTGGCTGGAGGGAGGGTGGCGGTCGTGCAGCGGTACCGCTGGAGGCGGATGCACCATTTTTCTATTCCAAAATGAGCCCAATGTCACCGTGACAGCGCAGCGCTCCTCTGAGGGCACCGCGGGCCAGGAGGGAAAATGATGGATGAGTCGCCAAGCAGGCTCTCTTGCTACATCACTTTGTATACACACACACACAAACACAAACAGAATCCAAAGTCAGGAAAACACGTAGATAGTTGATACTCTAATGATGACAATGCATACCCTGCAATATGTTCACATGGAAGCATCAGGGGATGCACACACATGCTTTCACACAGACACCTGCACAAACAAAATACACACAACCACTACAAATATGCTCACATGAGGCCATCTGGGGATACGCACATGCAACAACACATGCTTTGAGTGATTTATTTGTGTCCACGTGAGTTCTAATTAATCACAGGGATAAAACCACTCCAGATGCAGATATTTACAGGCGTTATCAGTTACACAAACATAGACACACTCACACCTACAGCACACACCAGCACTGGCTTCATTATGACTGCATCCCAGGCTAATGCTACCGGATCAATGACGGATTCTCTCACTCCCTCTCTTCTCTCTCTCTCCCCTCATATCTCTGACCCAAAAGCAGCAGTGAACTGCCATGCAGCATGCCCTGCAGCAGTTATTCCTTCTATGACCGAGCGGCAGCCTCCAATAAGGCCAGAGGGTCATCTTCTCACTAATATTCCACGTCACTATCCACACCACCCCTCCCCACTTATCCCACCACCCCAACCAGCTCACAAATCACTGCAACCCCTGTTATAAGTGGCTGGAGGATAATGTTTAAAGGCAATTGCTTAAAGTGCTGATTACCTGCAGAAAATTGTACCCACGAAAGCTGCAAGAATAGTTAATTTATGTCACTCGCTCATCAAAGCGTTTAGTTAAACAAGGCTCATTTTCAACTCTACAATGCATGAAGAAATTCCATAATTTAGATGCCACCGTCATCAAGAGTAGTACAATAACTCCGAAGCATCTGTGATCTGATTGCTGCATATTTACAGTAACTGCAACAGATTACAGATGTGATCTTTTGGAATCAGATTACTGTAATTCCATTACATCTAATCAAATACTCCTTCTCAGCCCTGCTGAGCTTACGGAAAGAAAGCATCCCTGATGCTCTTCATGCAGATGCAGGTCTACACGAGAAGCAGAGGAAAAATATGGCTGGCCTCTCTGGTGAGCAAAGCACGTATAGCTGAGAGGCCATCCATCACGACCCTGCAGCTGAGAGCTGTACAGTCTCCCTCTGGTCTGACCCCTCGTCTCATAAGAAAGAATGTGCATTGGGAGGAGACAGGACAGAAACAAAAAGGGTTAATAAACATATTCCCTCTGGGTGGGGAAGGGTCCAATGTAAATTTTCACCAATGTGGAGTGTGAGGAAAAGAAAATGTCTCACCTCTTAGATTGATGGACTCAGCTTTTCTGCTTGTAGTGTTTTTCCTGCAGCCCAATGTTCAGAGGTGTGCGGCTATGATTACTTGTAGTCAAGATACGGCTGCCAGTAGATTGCGAATACAGCCTAAATATTAGGATTAATGACCAGGTGGGTCAGTCTAGTGAAACATTACTCATACCTCTACTGTGTTCAAGTGCCATGGAGGCAAACAGTGACAATACAGAGTCCTCAAACAATACAATGCGTTTGTTCCTTTGCTCGCCAGAGAAATTCAGCACGACACATGACAGATGTGGTAAATAAAAAATAACTTGAGCTCAGTTACAGGTGACGTTAAACGGAAATCAATATGTAAAGAAATTAAACCTTTCATAAACCTGTTCAGTGGGCCACACCAATGCAATCAGACTATGTTTACAATCATGCATCAAAATGCCTCACCACATGTATCTGGTTAAGGAGTGAAAGGAGAAAATGAACGATATGGCAGAGTGGGTAGTTCCCCAAATGGATTATAAGAAGAGCTCAACAATGCTACAATACAATAACTAACAATCCATTAAAAAAAGAAAGAAAAAAATCCTATCCCATTATAATTCCCCCGACAGTCCTGACTTGCCAGAGGATGAACTATGAACTTGCATCCACTTGTATGTCCACGATATGGTCCCCTGATTTACCTCTCAGTGGCAACACTGTTGACATCACTTCAGAAATAGCTGCCTCTAGTTCAATCTACCTCCAAAAGAGTTTTGTTAGCTTCAGATAAACGACAGCGGAGATATACACATAAAGCCAAAGGTTAGTCATATCATCTGTCCCAATCTTGTAGCAACAGACTGTATTGACTCTCAACAGAATGCTTCACATGCAAAATACAAGAGCATGAAACAGTCTTCCACTGTCTTGCGCTGCTGCCTTGCGTGAGTTGAATATGGGATAAGTAGAAAGCCATAATGAAAACAAGGATATGTGACGAGAAGGGTGAAGTAAGAGAGCAGAAAAAGGGAGCCACATGTGCAGCGGAGATAGTGCTTCCTGTGTCGTTTCAAATATTTTGCGGAAAAGGCACATAACCTGTCGAGTCCAGTGTCAGTAATTTTAGCCAGCAGCAAACACATGTGGTCAGTTGCCTCTTCAGACCATTGCTAACTTTGCACTTTCCCTGACGCCCTTGCCACTGTGCATCTTGTCCTGTGTCCTGTAACTGAAAACCGTCGACTCCACCGTCCTGCGGTCCGACTACTTCAGAGCTGTCTTTGACTCACAGCAAGGCAGGATAATCACACCGTATCGATCTCTCACAGCAAAGGCACATATGTTAAAGTAGACAGAGAATCCTGCACAAGGAGGCTGAAATACGATCCTGAGAATAGCCATCATGCTCACATCAGTTCTTCTTCAACACCGCACAAGCTGCACATATCTGTGTGCCTTAAGCATACTTTTGATTGCCTTTGTAGGTTCTTCTGAATCTTGTCTGATAAGTTATGGCAGCCACATACTGTAGAAGAGGCTTCTGAAGACAAGCATTGATTTCAAACAAATCTGCCCAGACATCTCCTCTTTCTGGTTTGGTACACCTTTCCGCAGCTAATGAGCAGCCATCTTTATTCCCCACCGAGTGAGATGTTCTTTTTCATGCTTTGTGTCAGCAAACATTGGTGATTCATTACCAGCGAGGAGCAATGGAAGAAAAAGTGGGGAAAAAACGAGTATGATGGTTAAGCCTGAGCTTTAAGACAGACAACTACGTGCCCTAATCCCTTCTGAGCAGCCATAAGCCTGTGGTTATCGCTCGTTAGAATTGTGCATCCCTTAAACACATTAACTTTGACCCTAATGCTGGTCCTTTTTGTACGACACAGCAGCTGCTCATAGCAGTCACTGGGCTAAGAGGGAAAACAAATGCTAATTTCTGTCAGACCTGTCAAAATAGGAAACAAGAGGAAGAGTCAAAACAAATGCAGATTATCAAAGTTGTCCAGGAATCGCTTCAGACAATTCCACACCATTCGTCAAATGTGCCAGAGAGGAAAAGTGATGATAAAATCAAGCATGAGTACCTACATTGACAGGCTCTCAATCATGAATGCATTCTCAGTGCTGGATAATATTTCTTTATGCCAAACAAACATAAGAACTGGACTTTTTGTTATCGAGACAGAAGTAAAAAGAGAGAGGGAGAGAGAGAGAGAGAGAGAGAGAGAGAGAGCAAAAAGATGCCTTTTTTGCTTATAATAGGTCTTTTGGGACATGGATCAGCACTGCATCCGATCTCCACTCCTCTGTACTCCACAGTAAACCTGCAGGTAGAGTGCGGACCACTCCTGACACCAGCGTTCGGTCTGTCGAACAGCAAGAGCTCTTTTAGCTGCATGAATAACTCATAGTATAAAAGAAACACGGTTAATACTCAAGTCAACAGGGTACAGAGGGGCTCAGAGATGAAACAGGTATCATACTGGGCTGGAAATATAAGCACTGAGGCAGATATGACTCTGAATACAAGATCATTGTTCCTTTGCTTTTTGGTGAACCAAGTAAATAGTGTTCTGTCAATTACAAAGCATTACAAATCAATAACAGGCAGTAATTCTTTAATGGACTTTGTATGGGAGAAATCACTGAAATAATCCTTTACTCAATTCCTTAACGACATGTGTTTGTGTTATCCTGAAATAGATTACAAAGAGCTGCGGCTGTGCAACACAGTTGCATGCTCACTGTGGTTTCTCAACAGCTTGAGAGCAGAGCATAAACATAATTTTATTTGAGTGTTTTTCTTTTGCTTTCATTTGCTGTGATTCTGTGCACTGGAATGAACATGGCCCGACGCTGGCTGTGATCTCCAGCTGTTGCTACAGGTCACACCGACACGACAGGACCAGAACGACTGGGAGGCGACGACAACAAAGGAGAGCTTGTTATGTATTCTGACTGCAGCACAGCTAAGATGCTTGGTGTTTGCTGAGACAGCAGATGACTTGCCTTGCTCTCTCGGCCCCTTGCTCAAGCAAGGCAGGATAGACTTAATTGCCTCATTAGCAAAAGGGCCAGCGAGGAGTTGGCCTCTTCCACATTGTTCAATGTCAAGAGTGCAACCGAGAGGAAAGGTTAATAGAGTAAACAGCATCTCCCTCTCCTAAATGGAAAAAATGTTTGTTTTCTACTATGATGGGTCAGCGGCCCAAAGCATCATTTCACTCCACCCTGACACAATGATGCATTTGATTTCATCTTATCTCAGTGTTGCATTTTCTACCCTTCATTATTCCCAATACCAGAGTACAAGACAACTTGCTGTTGCTGTGTGGTAACTCTCAAAGGTGTCTTTTTTTTCCTTAAGCTTGGACCCATCGAGAAAGCAAAGTCATCATGCCAACTTTAATTATTTTAAGAGCTTGAATTTGCAAACTCTGCTATTTCCTCCTCCACAGCGTCTTTGGATCCCAGACAGCAAATCAAGCCAAAAGCTAACACTCTTGATTTCCCTCTTGAAGAAAGACACACAAAATAAAAATTATGTCTGCCGCTGTGGGAAAATGTAATGTCTATAAAAAAAAAAAGCTCTGTTAATAATTTTCAGAGACGTCAAATTGGAAACATAACACATCTTTGTTTTGATACTGTGCCTTTCGTGCTCTGAGGAACATCCCCACCTTCATCCAAAAACCACAATAAGACAATTGTATTCAAAATGTGACAGTTTGGACAATGATGCCAAGCCATGATGGACATCTTGAAAGTAGTCCTAAGCCTGTCTCTTATCAAGTTGTGTGTGACAGACTGCATGATGAGTTGTGTCCAATTCCTAAAAGAAGGGTATGGGAAACAATTGTAGATGTGGACTTGAACAAATAGCAGAAACACAACGCCATCTCAGTCGAATGATCTGCGAGTTATGAGTAGAAGTTTGTTGGCAATAGTTTGAATGCTTCTGAGCTACACTCCAGTTCTGTAGTAAATGCACAGTCACACGAGCACCGCTAAACACTAGCCTACAGAACCTGGAGGCGTAATAGGTGTTTGTTCAGCAGTAACCACCGCGATCACATTCTGCCTTCCCTTCCTGTATATACAAAGCAAGTACTGTCTTACCAGTACAATAAAGTCGTGATTTTACCAATGACTGAAAGTAAGATTGAAAAACAAATTATGCTGCTACTTTTGTCTCACTCAGTTAAACCACTCTCAACCATGTGCATACTTAGTTGTATTATGGTAGTGTTACTCACACATTAGCTGAGCTGTCTGCTGTTTTGAGTTCAAATGCATTTACGCCAGATATTATTAGTTTGAATTAATGAAATATTTAACTGAGATGAATCACCAGCATTTATTCAGCACTACATCATATTTGTGGGTACAGTGTATGTTATATATACATCATGTTGCTCTAAGGTGAAGTAAATCAGTTTCTACTCCAGTCAACAGAAGTTTAGAGAAATAGTACCTCAAAAAAGTGTTGCATAAAACTGAAGCTTAAAGATGGATGAGTGAGCAGGGCAGAGGTGTTGTAACTTGTGTGAAGAAATCCAGTACAGACAAGAAAACAGCCCTCAGATCATTTCTGAAAATGCGTTTTGTTCATTGAACGAAACACTTCAAATATTTCCTTAAATCAGACCAGGAACACGCATTGCTGTTTCAAATCATCTCCATTGTCAGTGTTATCTTACTCATTTTCAGCCATGTTACTACCAATTCTCCCTGTCAGAGATATCACATTTAACAGAAGCCTTTCCTCTGTGAGGAAATTCTCCTTTCCTTTTGTGCTATATCTAGTTAAGTCTATGACATCATTGAAGCTTTTTATGTCTGCATGGATTAAACTAATAAAAATTTAACTAAATGTGTCATTGTCCCATTTATCTAGGTTGTTATAAGTCTCTAATGTTATAACATCTGATTTATTTGTATAGAGAATGCATTCGGAATGTTCAAAAGGTTAAAGCCCCAACATCTGTGTTGAAATATAGCAAGTATATATTATAATATCTGAAAAGTAAATTAGAGGAATCGGATATCAGTATTTTATTTTACATCCCGTGTCTGGGTTTCTATCATAGACACATCAGACCAGGGATTGTAATCCCTTTACCTCAGGGCCATATATGACAGATGATACATGAAACAATGTACAGTACACATCTGCATGGGCAGCATAGCATGAAGGCTTCATTTCATCAACAAGTCAAGTCTAATGAGTTGGAAAAAAGGTGGTGGTGCCATCTGTTCTGAGCTAAATTGCTGGGAAATAGGAAAAGAAGTGGGAGGAGAAGAGGAGAAAAAGCATTTTCAGCACTGACAGTATTCCTGTACTCTGACCACAGCCTGAGCTCCTGAATAAGCGACTTTATCTCCTGTGGAAACACACTTCTTGACCTTTTGGCCTGATCAAAGATGCAAACCCTCTTTAATGTGAAGTACTGAAGACAGCTCTGTAGTGCAATCAGGGACACCGTATGCTTAATTTGTGGACGCGTGAGCAATTGATCAGCAATATTTAGTTTACCATGTGTTCATGGTGCTATCAGAGACAGAACGACAGGCATTAAGGCTGGATAATTAAACCATCCATCACACAACATTTACTGCAAGGGAACAGGACGGGAAACCCAAGACTGGCCCTAACTTATTGCATCTTACAGTTCCTACTGAATGGCAATTACACATGGTAAGGTTCTGATGACGAAGGATTTTTTGCCCTATATAGAATTAATCAGCAGAATTGCGAATCTCAAAGAGCTTTAAAGGTTACTTCTGAAGTTTTGTTACAGTCCATAAATATGTTCAGACCCCATTTCAAACTTACTGCGTTGACAACTTTCTTCAATTCTGACCCATATAAAACTCAGCACAGATCTAACCGGACAGGTGGCTCTGAGTCCTGACTTCAACTTTCAAGCACTGAAAGTGGAAGGATGCCTCCAGATGGTGTTCAGGTCTTGCTCAGGTAACTCGCTTTGTCTTCCACCTTTCTAATCAATGGCCACAGAATTCCCATTTTCTTCCAAACACCATCCATCTTTCGGTCATTCCTGGCCGCTCTGTGTCGACCAAACTCAGCTGAAGATAAATGTGTGAAGGGCAGGAGGGTCTCGACTGATTAAAGCCACTAAGGCTTTAGGGAAGACTGGCAAGCAAAAGAGGAAATGGAGTGAGACAATGGAGTGTGCGGGTTCAAAACACCTAATGGAGTGTCCTGCTTGCCGGGCTAATAGACTGCTTCAAATTGAAAGGAACAGCAGGCGTCTAAATAGAGCGACGTGGAACATTTCCTCCTGTTCATTCAGTCAGTCTCCAATTGGAAACACGGCAGAGGAAGGAAAAAAAAGAAAGAAAGAAAAAAAAAAACCTTTCCTTGGCTGCCATTGTTTGGTGCACTGCAAGTTGCTTTCATTCATATGTAGTCAATTCCCGGGATTGAATTTCAGCTGAATCCCATATACACGGGAAGGGGAAAAAGTCAATGTTTTGTGCACCGGTGCAGTACAGGAATAAATAAATGTGTATTTGATAATGTTTCTCTGTCTGCATGAAAAATTCTTTGTTTTATGTAGATTAATGGAGAAGATCCCCTGCGGGTGCAGTCCGGCTGTGACCGTATTCTTTCACTGGATCTCATCTCAGCACTGTGACGCCATGTGGATGTCCATGGTGAGATCTGGACACGATAATCAATAATCGCAGTGTGAGATGAGGCACTACACTGGTTGTGGCCTGACAGGTGCATCCAACAACCATTGAAAGTGCTAAGCGACAAGTAAGAAGTGATCAATTATTAGCAGATGGTTTGCAGGGGTTTTGACAGACTGTCACTCAAAACAAAAATGAGTGAGCAGGGCAAAAGATTTGTACAGCGATGAAAACAACTTCTTATCAAGGCCTTTGTTCGGTAAATGTAATGAAGACCAGCATCTACTGTAAAACACTGAACGTCACTTGGAAGCTGATTGGTTGTAAATGTTTGATCCACAGTTCCTTTTGTTCCTTCTTTACCATGACGCTTATAGGGGACACTTCAGCGGTATGGTTCTTATTTTGTAATTGTTTATTTTTCTGCACAGCTGGATGGCGCAGCCGCACAGAAAACAAGAGGCTATACACGGTTTCACAGACAGAACATAGATCAAAAGCATGTTCTGCTTAGAGAAGACAAGCATGCCAGAGTTATTCCGCACTGCCAGTTTTCACTAAGGCAGAAAGCACTTGAAAGCACCACAACTAGGCCGGGAGATCAGTGATGATAACATCTTGATCCCCCCCCCTCCACCCCTGATAAACAAATAATTTTAAATGGTGCTTTTTGCTCGATGCATGAATTTTGATCACCTTTTGCAATCCCAGCTGAAGAGTGCCCCTTCACAGATGGACTGAATCCTATTTTGAAGAATGTTAATAGCTGCAAAGAATGAATATCAAGGCAGATCCTCAGTGAAGTGAATCAATGGAAGACAATTCCTTACTCCACCTCGACTACAGCATCAGCATTTATCTCAGTTTTGTTCGCGCTTTGATCTGCATGCTTCCCCGTTAAGAACAATCACAGATCTTGATTAAAATATTTATGTTCACAAACAGACAAATCTCTGCACATTTTCCAAGAAAACAGAAAGCTGTAATTACACTTGGTTCATTGAGTTTCATAGTTGCTCACTACTGTGAATATGGCAGGAATGCTCCGTTTGGAGAAAAAGGCCTCTGTTTAATAGATTGCAGAGAGCTAGAGGGCTACACAGCATGTCAGTGTCAATATTTCAACGCACTAATATTTTAAAGGGCTGCCTATGTAGCTGATCCTAATGTGATAAATCTTCTGACTTGTTTGAACCACAGAGGTTCCAAATTACATTGTTTACTCCATGCAATGTAACATGACGGAAACACATTATATAAGCAGTGGCTGACGGAACAGACCACATCAGTTTATGATATAATTGAGAGTATACACTTGATGGTTGCAATACAAGTCATAATAATGGGAGGGAAAGCCGAAAGTAAGCATTTCCTATGCAGATTTGCAATTCTTGCAAAAAAAAAAAAAAAGAATCCTCATATTAATGATAGAATTAATGGATCTGCTGAAGTCAGCTGGTGAGAAATCTTGAGGCGACGGGGTCAAGTGATGAGGTGAAGGATAAGATGATTGGTGCAACTATCATCGCTGTCTTGTGGCCTTCTAATAAGACACTCCATCAGAATTAGCCTGCTGTGAAGTGAAATGATCAGAATGGATATAAAAGGTCCACCACAACTAATTATTTTCCTTCTTGAGAGATCTATTGATTACGTTTTAGTTTAATCAATCCACATTTTCTTTGCCAAAGCACAAGGTCAAAGCTTCTCCTGCCTGTTTTGTCCAAACAATGGACAGAATAGAAATGTCCTTTTACAACCTTTTTCAAGAATGTCTAACAGATATTGTGTATGTAATGATCAGTTGCTTTGCACACCACAAAAGTAACTTTTGGGGATAAAAGGAACTACATTTATTCACCGCATGACCCTCAAGGGTTAAAGGGTTAAATCCTGAGGTTTTGGTTGAAACTAAGCAGCAGCAAGTTGTATCTCATACTTTAAGTCACTGGTGACTTTTTAAAGTAATTTCACCAAGACCACAGCTTTTCCCTGCTCACTAACCCAGAGCTAGGAGCTGCTTCAACATATCACCACCAGAGAGCTTCTACGTGCTTTAGTTATTTTGACTTAATGTTGTAGCAGAATTGCAAATTGTGGTTAAAAAAATGCAAGTCATTAAACCTTTATAAGGGAAGTAATAGTTGATCAATTATGTATTCCCTTTGTTCTAATATAATGGCAAATTGAAAGAAATACTCAAATATAGCAATAAAAAAAATGGAGGTCTCTAAGATTCAGATATGATATGATATGGAATTTCTTGCTTGCAAAGCACCCTCAATGATCTGCATCTAATTGATCCAAAATATGTGAACAATTGTGTTTGAACATTTACACTGTCCATAGAAAACTATTGCAAGGTGACACCATACATTTATAACGTACACATAATACAGTGTGTCCAGGAAGTAGGGCTGCATATGTCTGGAAAATTTACTATTATTGTAATATTTGCATTCAAATTATGGCTATCACAAAGGATTGACTGAATTCAATTATGCATGCATGATGCATGAAACAACAGACTTGGCCAATTATAGAAATGTCCTATTACAGGACTTAAGTCTAACGTAAGCATATTTGAGCAATTTTCCTTTACAGGCCCAGCTCCATATAAAGTTAGAAAGTTTTACCTTCCTGACTATGACTGTGCGATAAACTGTTTAACCTGCTTAAAGTCTCACGGTTTTCCAATGTTTGTTTATATTCTGTATGGCACAGTGGTGCAATGTATGCCATGTGTACAGTGCGCAGGTGGCTCCAGTTAATGTGAATGCCAGCCTCTCCAGAACATCTGTCAAAGATTAGCAGTAAAGTGAAATAGGCAGTTCCTGTTCATATGTTCCAAAATAATCTGGCAGTGATTTCCCCAGCAAAGGATGAAAGGGGGAGGGTTTATAGGTCAGAATCGCTACACAAACCCAGCTCTGTCTAAGGCGTGTGTCTTGTATTTTACAAGATGCCAGTGACAAAAGGCCCATACAGAATAAACGTGGAGCTCTCTTGAAAAATCATGGGTGGTGTAGAATCACACCGGGAGAGGGATGAAGAAACTGTCTCACAAAAATGAGTCAGTGTGGAAGAAGAACCAAAGATTCTGCTAAGACTCTGTTAATGTTGTTACACTGCAACAAGAATATAACCTGCCTCTCTCCTCCTCTTGTAGGAATAAAACCACTTGCTGTACAAAGCAGGTACACTTTCACATACAAACACTTTCTTTCAAAGCCTGGCATTCAGCTGGCTGCGACAGAATGGAAAGACTTTTCGGGTAAAAGCACCACAATCAATGAAACATGAAGAATCCCTCAGGTACAAAAAGAAAAAAGGACACCTTGTTATTCACAGATGCACACTGTCATTCAAAGGCCGCACACATCAGGGGGAAACTGCTTGGAAGGCAAATCATCCTTTGTTAATGATATGGGTCAATTGTTTTGAGGACGGCTGGACCTCTGTACCTCTGTACTCATCTCCAGGCCTCTTCAGTCACCCATGGCAGAGGTTTTGTATTCCTGAAAGTCTCTGCCCTTGCTGAGCCATTCAGATCGGCCACTTTTGCTTCGAGTAATACAATCCTTTTCTCGGTGGAAGTCTGTTTACATTTTGTTCTGCATGTGGACTAACGGACACCGGAGGTGGAGGGGAAGTCCTTTAACGATGAAGAATGATTTACTGGAAGTCATTTTGTCCTGCAATCACTGCAGTTGAACTGTATTGTACATCCTCCAGTTTGAAGAATATAAGCACCGGGTTTATATTCTTAGATACTTCAGTGTATCGTGATGTTTGCTCCGTCTCTTTGTTGAGTGGAAGCGTGCTAGGCATTCTGATACGCCTGTGTATTCATAACATAAACATAATTAATAGAGCTAAATGGGGCTGCCAGAGTGAAAGTAATTTACAGGTTAAAGCTTTTACAGAATGAATTGTGGGTTAACTCACTGAGCAAGGCTCGTACCTAACTGACAAATGCCTTGAATAACATGCGCGTTCATGTTACATGCAGAGGAGATGCCAAATTTCTCACATCCTCCCCAAAAACAAATATTTTCTGAGTTGGAAAAATACATATGCAATGCCAAACGATAGCACAAGAGAATAATATGAGTCAAATCAAAACCGAGCCTTAATGTACGGTAACTAGATGTCAAATACCAAAATGTCTCTGGCTTTGTAGGAATGTCACAAGTCTTTGGCTGGGTGTGTGTGGGAGTGTGATTCAGGCACAAACACATCAAGATGTCACTTCATAACCTCTGGCTCAGGAGGCTCCTGTCATCTTCACATTTCAGAGATCCTCTGCCTACCCCGGCAGACATGCTAAATATAGAATGGGGACAGAATTTCCGTTTGGAGCCACTGCTCTCTTTATCTACATCCAACACTAACAAGTATGTTTAAGCATCACCATCTTGTCACTGTGAAACACATGTATGCATGCAGACATGTATGTACACAGTTGTGTGCTCGCTTATGCCAGAGCGCCACTGTGCAGCAGCCATGATCACTCGCATTGTACTTCTGTTCTTGATTAATGCTCAAACAAACACCAGACACCACCGAGTGAGGGTGCGGATGTGTGGATCTCATATAAAAGCTGCTCATACTTTCCAATTACAGTTCTGTCAAGAGACTTACAGTGTGTTATTACTTCTTGGACAGTCGTTTTCAAATTCCTTCATTCAGAATCATTTAATCCTGGCACGGGGACAGACGGGCAATCAATCACTGGTCTCCTTTACCTGGCTGAATCTGCAACTGCACCCTGCCGGTACCGAGTTACTTCATTTGACCTTGTTCCTGATTCCCACTTTATATCGGCAGAGTTACCGAAGGGAGCGATGTAATTCTCTGTGGCAATTAATTGTGCTACTTATCTGTAATGTGAACAGTGGATATTACATCTCAAACAGATATTAATTTAAAGACGTCGGTGGACTTATGAGGGTAAAGCCAAATAAAGGGAAAACGAGCCTCTAATAATGGCTATTGATTCTTTTATAATAAAACAGCCCCTTCTTCTTTTTAGTTGAACTCACAGATCTTAAATTGGCTGTAAATTTAGGGAGGGAAAAAGTGTCCTTCAGTCTGGCCCAGCAGAGCAAAGCTAGCTAAGAAAGCTCCATGAATCTCCTTGGTCAGGCAGGGAGAAGGGTCTATTGGCTGACTGGCAGATATTTTGTTCTGGCAGGAGAGACATCTGACCCAGGTTGCAACTGTATTGGACACGAAGTCCAAAGACATCATTTTCAGCTGCATTAATTGTTTTATAGTTCCATTTTCCTGCCAAAAAACGAGACAGGGAAAGGGGAAAATGTCTCACCATGGCAACAACGAGTCAATTAAGACTTTCGATGCAGGCGTATGGTTATTCAAAAAAAAGATTGCTTTTTTCATTATTTTGCTTTTTCAGAACTGGTTGTCAACACCGTACTTGTAATGAAGAGGCTGATCTATGTGTTGTGCTTCAATTACATCCTCCTCCATCATTGCAGAGATGATAAACTAAACTGAGAAATGTGCAGGTATGCAATGCAAACTGCCGACTCAGCTCCTTCAGATAAACTGAGGATCAATGACTGCTATCACTGAGCGCATACTGTGGACACAGTGGCCTGGCCATGTAAACCCTTGACAGGTCAGCATGTATACAGGCCCACATGACATCTCTATCCTGCTGATTTTTTTTCTATCTCTCTATCTTATTGAGACCCACAAAGGACAACAATTGCTTTTCCCCAGAATGCAATGGGCAAAGGGCACAGTCGTTCACACAGGGATCAAACAGCTGAAGAACAGGAGCCAAAGATAAGCTTGATTTAGGAATGTGTTTGCATGCATTAGAGCCAGGTCTTGTGTCTGCAAACAAGCATCATTTGTATTTCCAAGCTAACGGAATAAAAAGTTGAAAATGAATTCTGAGCTCTTTTTGATTTCACTCCAGACTGCAACACCATTGAACAGCATGCATCACAAAGACTGGAGCACGATTTCTGGACACAGACCAGAGTGCAGGAGCTGCCAGGTTCTGTGTGTTTTCTTCTTCATACGGCCTCTCTCATTACAATACAGGGGAT
Organism: Blennius ocellaris; assembly: GCF_963422515.1. Taxonomy (NCBI): domain Eukaryota; kingdom Metazoa; phylum Chordata; class Actinopteri; order Blenniiformes; family Blenniidae; genus Blennius; species Blennius ocellaris. The sequence goes on from NC_137651.1 coordinate 15,200,616, forward strand.
TCCAAATGTTTTCCTTGCCAGATCCTTTATAAATAAAAAAGACACGGCAAACTTCAAACTACAGTTTTTGTCCAACGTTACCCCTTAATTTCACTGCAGGTGAAGAGACAGCAGTGGGAAGGATAAATCCTTTTGTTACTGGAAGTCTTTTTTACTCACAGTGCTACGGTAACTTCCAGTCAGTGGAGTCACCGTGGAATTAAACATTCCCAAATTAGCTCTGGAGCTGAAAGCTCGGCTTCAGGCCCACTTCAGTACATTCCTGTTGTAACTTGGAAAAAAAAAATACGAATAAGAGCAGTATTACTGCTCATAATAGTAATTAGGCAAAAGATGTTCTCATTTGTGCTCATGGGACATCTGTGATTAATGATAATTCAGAGCAAACCTTTTCAATTAAGCTTTTCAAGGTTCATTCCTGCCAACACAATGCCTTCCAACAAAAACTCACATAATGCTGATCCAGACAGATAAAAGTGGGCTAAAAATAGCAAAAATTGGAAATGTCACAACCAGTGGGAGTTTCAGTGGTTTCTGGATTTGCATTTCCAATTATTTTTCCTTTTATCACAAATGGTAAAACATACAATTAAAGAAACACCGAAAGAAAGACAGTTCACCTGCAGTGGGCCTGCTTTTGAAGAACAACTGTGTGCAGGATCCATACATTTCGACAGCACATTTTTTAAAGGGAGGGGCTAGCTGAACTTTTATCTTCTTCAATTAGCCCTTTTTTGAGACCTCCAAAATAAAACAATCTGTGTGGCAAGCAGTACAGGTCCGTGCAATTCTTCTTTAATGTGAGTATAAACGTCAATCCATCATGCTCGCGCTTCATAAATTGGCAATGAGGGGAAAATAAAATCAAATATAGTCTGACATCATTTTGAGTGCAGGCTGCCTGAATGTGTCGTTAAGGACGTCTTAAAACAATGGGGGGGGGGGGGGGGGGGGGGGGAGACGTTAAAGCGAGCTGTCCACACAATAACCAGCACAGTGTCCTCATCCTCTGCGAACGGGCTCCCGTGCTTCTCAAATTAAATATCTGGCTTCTAAAGAAATGCAAAGTGACTTACCCAGAAACAAAGAGCGAAATATTGCAGACATCACGGCTGGAAATCCCATATGCAACGGAGCTGGAAACAATGCGCTCACGCTGCCTTCGGATTCATTCGGCTGACCTAAGCGCAGGACGCACAGCGACGCGGCACCATCAGCGGATCGAGGAGGCAGATCGGAAACAAATAAATCTTCATTGAGCATGAGAGTCAAAAGGACATCATATGTTGCTCACGCCCGACATGTCTAAGCCTCCGAAGGACCGCGAGCAGGAGAGGAAACGTAAGAAACGTGGCCGTCTCTCTCCGCCGTCATTGTCAGCGCAGGCTACTTGGCGTCAAATCAAAGTTCCCTGGCTGTCTGGCTCTGGCGTGGGACGTGTTGTCTCAGGATCCCCTCTGTCTCCTCCTCAGCAGTCTCTCCTCCTTTCCTCCTCCGCTGCACAAAATACCAGAGAGGAGGAGGAGGAAGGGGTTGGAGGAGGAAGAGGAGGAGGAGGAGGAGGAGGAGGAGGAGGGCGCATAGGTGGATGAAGAGGGGATGCTGAAGGATGGAGACCTCTAGAGTCTGAAGTTCTCTTACACAGCCTGAGCATCCTGCAACGCACAGTAAAGAGCTATACGGTTTGCACGATGCACGCAGATTAAAAACGTTGATATGGATGCTCTGAAGGTAAAATGAACAAATAAGGGATATATAATTAAGAAACATCAACATTGCTGGAATGCTTTAGTGTGTTGAAGATGCTATTGGCTGTTTGAGATTTTAGATTAACAATCAAGGTTCACTCAGTGAATGTAAAATGTAAAATATCCTTTTCTTCTTCCTCTTGTGCCATTGTAATGTGACTATATACAGAATCAGCTGTTGTTGTATTGTTGGTCGATTTTGTGGTAGCTGATGATTTTAAAACTTAAGTTGATCATTTTTGCTCAGGGGCCACAGACAGCCTGATATCATCTTTAGTTGGCCCTACTGATGAATACTTGTAATACAACCTTTAAATTTACACTGTCAAATTGTTCGTTGTTGTGGCACTTACTATACATTCTGGAAAAGTCTATGTTTTGTTATTTAGTACCAAAAATCACTGCAATCTCAACATAAAGCCAATTTTAATGATACAAGACACAGTGAAATGTCTACCAAAAAAACCAACACATTGTTGCATTTTGCAACTTAGCTTGGGCCTCTGTGTTGTGTTGTATCCATTACTCTTAAGAAAGCTGTATTAAAAACCCAATGCTTTCTTTGCAATTTTTGCGATTTGTTTGGTGGGTTCATAAGCCGGATTGGAGGCTCTTGTTGGCCAGTCTTGGACCATGGGGCTCAGATTGACATCCCTGGTTTATATTTGATTATACTATGAGTAAAATTAAAGGCTTGAAGACAATGCTCTCCTAATTAAAAGATGAGTATGTGTGGAAAAAAACTGCTATTGCATTACTGTATTGTGAGTATTTGTAATCTATTACTTACACCTCTGAGCATAAATAATGCACTATGCTAGCAGGGAACATGACTGTTAAACAAAATGGATAAATAGGGGTCTGCAATTTGATAGCATATAATTAAAACATAATGAAAGAGGGAGACCACATACTTCATCTTGCAACCCACACACCTCTTTCTTATGTGTAATGAAAGTAATAATGATCACATCATTATAAGACTTTATTGTGATACATTAGTGGAAAATGGTCTAAATATCATAAAGTTGTTTTCCACTCTGGTATGGTTTCCATTAAAAAAAAAAAAAAAGACATTTCAAGCATGCTTGTTTAGCACGGTGAAGTTTTCTTCAACTTCAAAATTGAACAATGATTTATATTCCCAAAAGCATTTCTATGACAGCAGCTACTTCAAGGAAAAATACAGCAACAACAAAATAAGATAAAAATAATAAAAGGCTGCTGATCATTCAGAGATCATCAATACTTTGAAACCCAGAGGATCACATTGCACAATGTAGCTAGTTTTAAAAATGTCATAATAGTCAATGGGCCGTGATTGGCACCTTCTTTTGCTAAACCTCAACAGAATCAATAGAAAACTGGTATTCATATCTTTGTTATACCATATGGCTTTTCGATATTACCATGGCTAGAATGTGAAATTCATCAAAGTGATACAATTGGTTTGTTCATCTGACAGAATTCGAATTTGAGAAAAACACACACAACAGTATGTTTTTAATTAAAAACATTGTGGGGTTTTTTGGTATTATTTTGCAGGCTGTGACGATACACGCTTATGATCAAAGATGGTTTGAAATTTCTCTTTTGAACCAGGAGGCATTTTTTCAGTTCCTTACCTTTTTATTGTATTCATTGGTCGAACAGCATCGCAGTCTTATAATTACTCTCACGGTCATTTCAAAACTGTCAGGCCACATTATTCACTTTACTGGCTTTGGGTAAGATGTTTTACAAGATCAGCAGTGGACTAAGTTCAGTAAACAAACAACTACAACTACAACAAAAAACATTAAAATGAGGAGTGCGTCTGCTGTTGGCTGCTCTCAGACCTTGAGACAAATTAATCCGCCTTTTCTGCGTCTTAAAAATGAGCAGAAATAACAAAAGGATTTTCACTCGCCTGTGGCCCCTGTGCTCTCTCTCGGTCTCTTTCCCCCTCAAGAAGTCTGCTCTTCAGCACCAGCCTCCCTCCATTCCTTTCCGTCCCAATAACTAGATAGCATGAAACAATGTCTTGCACGAGCACACACGCACACACGCATGCACACACACACACGCACACACACACACACACACACACACATACACACACACACATACACACACACACACATACACACACACACACACACACGCGCACACACACTCTTTTCTCCTCTATTTTGCAACGTTGGCATGAAGAAACACATGTACACAGAAAATGGCAAATAAGATTTGGAAGAAGCAACAAATAACACAATTCCCGAGGATGTGAGAGACAGATAAGACATGTTTAGGTGATGTCTTTGGTCTTGCGTGGCTGATTTTCATTTATGGCAACACTGGATCCTTCTGTATTTGTTTGGATTTCGTGTCTTCTTTGGTGTTTTCCGTGGAATATGAATGGTCACGGTCCCATTGCAACTCATATCTGCAGAAGTCCGCATTCTCAGAAGTGAGCTACAAGGCAGTGAAGTCGAGAACAAAGGAAAGAAGACTCAAAGCTGTATCTGTATCAGATGTGAACCTTGTGATGGACTGCTGAACTTTATCATTTCATACATATATGTTCAATTGTCACCCTAAGGAAGATTTTTCTGAAGAAAAATTATATGTGGATCCAAGGAAGTCTGCAAAGTATAAACGCTTTATACAATATGTTGAGTTTATTATGGATCCTCCTTTAAAAAACAACCTCACTTAAGTATAAGCGGCACTGCCTGAGGTATAAGGGCAGATCCATTGTTGATAGCAGTGATTGTAGGACAGACTGCTTGTCCTGCACGCGGTGCAGATAGTACCATGACAGGCAACCTGTCTGCGTTTGGTGGCTTGGCCTTGGTGCATGATATAGCACCCTAATGCAGATGGCCTCACAGATGGTTGATATTTATACCACAGGGCCTTGAAAAGTCACTAGTGTGGAAACTGCTCTTTCTCCCTGATTAGTTTCACGTCACCAAGAGCGCAACAATCTCCTCACACTCATGTCTCACTGCGCCCAAAACATACAAGCGCTTGTGAAATTCATTATGAGACATTAGCAGAAAATATGAAATTGTTTTAGGATGAGTATCGCCTGTTGTGAGGAATGGCCCTGCTTGAGGTGGTGGTGATGATGATTATGCGTCGAGACTCTCCCGCCTCCTTTCCTTTTTAGCGCATGAAAATGTAATCCCCTTAAGTGCAAGGTCCATGATTTTTTAAAAATCTTCCAGACCCAACACGGCTTGCATTTTAGCTGGGAGCACTTCTGACTTATGTACTTTAAGTGAATTTGCAATTTAAATCGGAGCAACACGATGCACCTCGGACCTCCTGGCAAAGATGGAGAGCTTCCCTGTGAGTGTTCCCGTCCACCAGAACAGCTGTATCTCCCTCATCGTGACATCACAGAGACGTGTTAGTGTTTTGTTGATGCAGAAACGACACCCTGCAAACACACACCAGTGCGCCGGGATGTCAGGCTTTGGCCACATTTCTCTGCTGACTTCAGAGAATGAAAGAAGCGGGGAGTTAAAAGGATTCTTGAGTAACAATATGGAGCAGGAGGGGGAAAAAAAGTCTTTTGTTTAGGGCTCCCTATTTTTAGCGACCAATGTGATGCTTTGCTGCTTGTGTTTCACGGCTCACAGATCCTTTATAATTTAATGAGAGAGAGGGCGGCCCTCTGAGATTTATGGCAAACATCTCAAGGCAGCATTGGCCACTCGGCTTATTGATCCAAATTGGATGTTTGTTTATGGGTCAGTAAAGCGCTTTCCCTCCTGTACCATGCAGCTTTGCCACTGGAACACATTGTCAGCTTCTTCGAAAGCCAATTAAAATAAATATACCTTCTGTCAATTGTTATAGTTTTGTCTATAAACATCTGGCATATCTCTGACATGCAGTCAGAGATATGTTGAACTTTACTGAGAATACTGCGCGAGCTCAAATGTATGCCCAATACGTCACATGACTATGAAGGAAGTGTATTGATCTAAAGGATGAATTAGGCTCTGAGACCCACAACTGCACGACTGTATATTATTATGCATTCGATGCCCGTGATTGCATAGCGTTCAAATGAGTATATCTAAATGAAATCCATCAAATTCTGTATCTGTCATTAACACACATCCGTGATGAAGGAGAAGCAGCTCATTTTGATTTCAGACCACTTGCAATCATTTCCTGCTCCACATTCTTGTGAGCGCATCACTTGTCTCCTTGTACTGTAAATCCCACTGAGTTCAAAAGTGGAAGTTCTGCCTCAATTTATTTATGAGATTTTCAGAGGCAACACGAAGCAGTGAAGGATGGAGTTAAAAAACACGTTATCCTGCTCTAATTAAAGGCGAGGCAGGCAACACAATTTCATCAAAAAAATTCAGCAACCCCCCCCCCCCCCCCACATCTGTTTGTCCGCTGTGGAGAAGTAAATGAATGAACTGAATGGGAATGATTGAATGAATGAGCGGATGAATGAATTCATCAGCCAAAGCTAGCGCGAGTGGCTGGTGAAACTAAACACACATGATGGTGTCATTTGGAAGAGTGACATAAGACTGATGGTTGTTTATTTCAAATCGCATGACTCTCACTTTGGGAGAGGTATAGGAAATTGTTGCTCACTCCAGTCCAGCATAAACAGATCAATCATGTCTGAATATAATTTCCACAACATTGCATGCTGAATTAGAATTTGCTTCCCTCAACACTGGCATTTTCCACACCAGCAAATACAGGAAACTGCTGATACCCCGTTCGTCCTAAGAAACAACTCCCGTAAAACAGGAAATTACTCAATATTTAATTAGCAAGGCGGCATGAGCTTTTTGAACCTGAAGGCAAAACTCACTACAACCATCAAGGTGTTTGAGAACACACGACGCAACGACTTTTGAGTTTAGATGGTATTTTGGGTATTTTATTAATTTTGCATTAACAATGTTCACCAGGTTAGCAATGCTACCTTCAATCAAATGTGAACTGCCACTCTTTGAATGAAGTCAATAAAACTGTGAAACTATTTGAAACCACAGTTAGTCTCAGATAGTGAGAGGAAATGGATGGTCAGAAGTTATCACATGAGAGATTCTACTTAACTAGTTAGCCCTTAAATAGGTTTCACTTTAACGATGTAGACCTGGGACTCTTCTTTGGGTGGAAAAAAGAAGATTATTTGAGTTGTATTTAATCCTGTGGGTTTTGTGGTGATTCCAGGAGATCAGTGGAAATACTTCCTAATGGAGCCTGTCCAGCTTCTGTGTTGTTTTCTCTCAACAATGACTGAAGAAATAGAACCCTTGTAAATCATGAGCATGAAACTGAAATAATGATGTTGAACATAATTTAACATTAAGTGATAAATATAAAATGAGAAAACAGGGTTCATGCTAATTCCTCAGACTTTCCTGAGAGCCTGCTCAATGCCACATTCAACCGAGCAAATTAGCTGATTACCCTCAGATTTACTCGTAAATTGAATCCCTTCTTTGTCATTGATTACCTCGCCTTTGCAGGTTTATTGATGCTGGGCAGAGAACTCACAGGGCCATCTTCATTTAGCAACTAAACAAACTTAGGCTGATTGAGGATTAAGCCAAGTCGGGAGGGGAGAAGGTGAAGTGCCGTTTGTTTGAATGACCTGATTCCGAAGTTCCTGTGGCTCTTCCTGGTCTTGCTCAGTTCCAAACTGCTGCCCTCTTGCTGATGGAGTGGTCTCTGCCCTTGGTCATTGGGGCGTGAGTGATGGCAGTCATATGGTAGTGAAGAGTCAGTGTAAATCAACAGACGCTTTGCATCATACTGTATGTCAGGGGGGGCGTGTAGTTGGGATCATCCATCTTCAACATGCCTCCATTCATCACTTCAGGAAATGACCAATTGTTTGATAAGCTCCTTTTTGAGTAAACCCGCAAGCATTTTCGAATTTCTTTGATTGAAACCGAAGCACAAAAACACTGTACCTTTTTCCCCAATTTGGGGAAGGGCATTCCGGCAAAGCAACACTTCTGTTTGTGATGAAAGGTGAAGCCTGTGATGTCAAGGCCTTTCCAACAAATCTGCTCCGTTTGTCTGTTCAGTGACAGAAAGACATTTCTTCATCCCCCTGTGTTTTTGTTGCTCACAAAACCTGCAAGGTCACAATTGATATGGGATCTTTGAACAAATTATTTATGCCAAAGGTTCTCAATTATCAAAGGGACTTAATTTGGCTGAGAGCCATGAAGGGTCTGATTTACTATGGTGTTGCGTGAAGCATGTTAAATTGCATGTTCAAACAAATATATTATGCATTCACTTTGCATGTGTTTTGTGGGTGATCCATCAACAATAATATCATGAGCAGCATCACGTGTAAACACAAGGATTCGGAAAAGGGTTTTTTGTGTAGCTGAGGAAATGCTTCTCTCCACAATAACAGCATCATATCTACTGAATACCAGGCAGCTTAGCAACTCCTTTGCAAATGTGTTAACACATGCAATGACAAACAACACATACGTTTTCAGATGTAGCAAATCACATCTTATATGATGCATTACCGTAACCATAAATTCACTGCAATAGTTTGAACACACATTGAATATTCTGTGTTATTCTCCACATCTGTCAGACTCAGCTATCAGTCCACCCTGTTAATAGATCCGTTTTTCTTCTTTTTTTTTTACAGATGCATATGAAGTATCGCATACATTCTTGTTTTTATATGTGCCAAATTTTAGGAGAGTTTGGATATCAAAAGATCTGTATGTGTCTTTAACAGGGAATTTCGCAGTGAATGGAGGCCATAACCTAAATCTAGGAACATAAATACTCTCCCAATCTATTGAATACAACTCTTAACTTTACCAAACCTCAAGAGAAAATGGAAAACACAAAATCGGCAACCCACCAATGCTTTACAAATAAAAAGAACAACACAGTTTACGAAGGCAATGAGACAGAGGTGCGTTGCAGGTCCTAAGTAGGAGTGACAGGCCCTGCAAACAAACATCCACCTGGTGTAACCGACATCACACCTGTACATTGCAGTCAGTTTCTCATTTGAGCTATTGACATAAGAATATAAAAAGAAAAAGAAAAGAAATAAAAACACAACATACAAACAACATCATCTGAGATATCATTGGAGAGAGGGTGAGCTGGTGGCTGGTGGCTATGACAATATAGTAAATATAGCACCTACACATTAGTCACCCATTCACACACAACTCATATAATTAATCATGTCACTGTTTAATCAACTGTTTTCACTATTTCAATACATTAGCTGGTGTAGATGTTACTTCCCTTGCCTCACATCATGTACATCCCCAGTTTGAGGCCAGTTGGGGGCATTTCTCTGTTGAGTTTGCATGTTTTTCTGGTGTGTGGGCATTTTCCAGATACACACAAAGAACATACATGTTTGAGGTTAATTGGTGACTCTAAATTGCCTTTAAATATAATTGTGAATATGTGTGACTGTCTGTCTCTCCCTGTGGTGGACTGGCATGTACCCTGCCTTCACCCATCAAAAGCTGTGATCAACTCCAGTCCTCCAGACCATGAACTGAATGAGCCAGTATCTAATCTACATGAATGGATCAATACAAAAATGTATATATCAGTATGTTTGACTGGTTCTCATGGGCAAAAGATACATGGCAGTAATGGCTCAGGTATTTTTGTGACAAATACTGTAAATGTTGAGATCCACTTTTATATTTCTCCAAATTAACATTTTTAATTTATAAGTTTTAATCATAAACATTAGACACAATCCAAATGACAAAACAGGCCTCTAATGGCCCAAACATGACTCGCAAGTTTAGAACATATCTGACAAAAACTTGATTTTCAATTTTTACATTAATTAAATATACATGTGAATTTATGGGGCCATTTTCTTGTATCTAATTTTAAAATTCCTTTTTCTAATTAATTTTTTTGCAGTTGCTATTTGGTGGCTAATTGGTGAGCTATTGTCGCACCTAGGCTTTTATGTTACATTGTATAATACATAGTCCTGATTTTGTGCTTTCATTTCATATTTGTAATATAAATAAATAAATAAAATAGGAACACACAACACAGCTGAAGGATGCCACCAGCTGGGTGATTTTACTTTTCTTGAACAAGATCTAAAGAATAATGTAAGATTATGTTTTGGTGCTTTGGGGGCTGCAGGAATAACCCCAGTATTGTTGTGGGGGAAAAGCACAAATCATTTTCTTAAAGTGGAAAAAAAGGTATTGGTCACAGACTATTCTGTGCCCCAAGCCGAGGACAATTCTGAAGCCCAGGCAATTTTCCAGAGCAAGTATGGGCTGAGGCGTGACTGATGCAGTGACCAGTGAAGCAAGATCATTTCTTTTGACAAGCACTCCCAAAAAAGAAATATAAGAAATGAAAAGTTCAGCACATGCCAGCGATACTTGCATTGACTGATGTAAATATGAGTGTGGTACTGCTCACTTGACATTCAAAGTATGAAGCTGCTAATCATAGGACGTGGGGTTGAGGGTCGAGGGCCATCTGCAGGTTAGAATTTACACATTAATCAATCAATTGATCCGTCCATTATTTAGCTGTCTCAGCTTGCGTTCAGTTCTGTCCAATTTCCTGACTTTTAGCTATCACCACTACAGAGAAAAAGAAAGGCTGATCCTTCTTCTCATGATGCCCTTAAAATTAGTGATAGATAGATAGATAGATAGATAGATAGATAGATAGATAGATAGATAGATAGATAGATAGATAGATAGATAGATAGATAGATAGATAGATAGATAGATAGATAGATAGATAGATAGATAGATAGATAGATAGATAGATAGAATGCTGTGACACTGGATTGACACAGAGATAAAATGAGAGATGGAGAAAGAGGTAGATGGAGATGAAGAGCAAAAGATACAGATAGAGATGCAGTAGAAAGACATGGTTGTAGAGCTGGATAAAGTTTGAGGTATATTGTTGTAATTGAAATAGATAAAGAAATATATTGTTAGAGGTATATAGAACCATAGACAGACATTTAGGATACATAGAAAGACATAGATATAGACTGATAGAGGTGGGTCAAGATAGAAGTACTACAGATAGACTTAGAAGTAGAGCTCAATAAAGATAGCTTGAGTTACAAAGGTGGATACATGTAGAGCTATATGTAGGAAAAGAAATAGTCTACAGAAAAACATAGCGATAGGTATAGATTGATCAAGAGAAGATACACTCAGATATTGAGATATAGATAAGGAGATAGATGAAGGCGATACATTCAGAGATGGAGAGAAGTAAATGTTGAGATAAAAGGAGGAATAGGGAGATAGATAATACCTAACCGCTGATGAAACCACAGTTGTTACTTCCAGCAGTTGCTTAAAACCAGGCCGACACCTTGAGTGAAATCTAAAAGCTTCAATTATAGTCCTTGGAGGAGCAAGTTGGGCATCCATCTTGATTCTGTACCCTTTGCCTTGCCGACAAGTTTATTCATGGTTTTCCTAATTGGTCCTGATGGAAGTTCCCCACATGCACATTCTGTCAACGCGTGGATAGGACAAGTCATGATGAGAGCAGTCCCATGTACGACTAACATTAGCTGGAGAAAATAGGCAAGAGTAACCACTTACCTCCTGGGAAGGCCGGCGTGCATACGAGGTGTAAAGTTCAGCAGCACAAGTGTGTGTTTTCCAATAACTCAGGCAATGAATATGATAATTGAGCCTCAAGCAGGCTCGTATGTCAATCATGTTTGAATCAGGTAAAGTGGCACGTACTGTGGGAACTATCACGCCTGAGTTGATGCAAACGCTTCAGAGACATGGACAGAAGAAACATAATCAAATGCAGCTTCGAGTCCGAGGGCCCTCTGGGATGCCTCACAGCTAACTCCAGAAAGAGATTGCTTCAACCTCTCGCTACAAAAATAGTCTGACAGTGTGCCTTTTCCATTAATTCAAATGCAGATGGTAATAAATATGCTTAGTGCAGACTTCTTGGGTTTCAGGTGGATGCATTATTCCAGATGAGTTTTTCAAAGCTGTTCAGGGAAGACCATTAGATACAGTTTAGAAAACATGATGTTAAAAGCGGATAAACACAAATACCAAATGGAACAATAGAGCTGGTATGAGGAATTTCTGAGCTTAAATTCTCCCAAACCAAATGCTTGTTTGATTTTTTTTTTTTTTTTATTGAAAAGAGTTTTTGCGTTTATGAATGCTTTATGGCTTGATGACAAATATTACAACTCTACTAAGTTAAGAGAGTAAAAACATACATGTGAGGTTAATTGGTGACCTTAAATTGCCCCTCGGTGTGACTGTAAACGTGTGTTGTTCTTTCTCTGTGTTTGTCCTGTGATGGACTGGTGACTTGTTCAAGGTGTATCCTGCTCATAGTTTGCTGGGAGCACCAGCAACCTACAAGCAGCCCACGAAACCCTGCACAGGATAAAGCGGTATAGAAGATCAATGGATAACTTCACTCAGATTAATTATGGCTACAGTTTGACCAGTGACTCAAAGCATCCAACCTTAGCAATATTAATCTTACTTGGGTTTGCAAAATCAGTACTAAAAATAAAATACAACAAAAAACAACTAACTGGTTTTCATGATAAACACATTTCAATAGCCTTATTTAGACTTTCATTAATGGTTAAGAGTGTGACATATGAGTGTATAAGTGGTATATGATTTGCAGAGTAAATACAAAAAAAAAAAAAAAAAAGAAGAAGAAAAACCCAGCCACAGTCACTCAGTGAATGATGTGAACAGTTACAGTTTAGTTTTTGGTTTTGTTTACTCACTGAGTTTTAGATCATACATCTAATGAAAGAAGCACCTTACAAGTTGTTGACTTTCAAATAGCTCAAGCTCCTGTGGACTGGTCTGGTGGAGCAGGGATTTAAATTGCGTCAATGCAGCGACTGAAAAAAGCTTTTGTCTTGAATGAGATGCATAGAAATAAAATCAAGTTACCGGTACTCACATTCCAGTCTAGATGAGATCCGACGATGATCTCTTGCCTCACTTCTTGAGCTTTGAAGTCGTCTTTGCTTGAGACTGCTGTTTATTTACCAGTGAAAAACAGCTTGTGACACATTCTCACATGTAATGAGCTTGGACACCAAACTGGGGTTTTATAAGAAACAAATTACAACCTAGCATGCAGCTGTCACTTTGCTTTAGTCGGGAGGGCCACCCACTAAATATCACCTTGCTCATTACTGCACTGAGCATCATGGCTGCTGAACGTGGAAGAATAAAAATCCATGCCAGAGGTATTTCCAATAAGAACACACTGAGGTACAAATGAAACATACTGGTATTTTCACCCAGCATTACCTTGGGAGTGGGGAGCATAATATTCACAAATCATTTGGACAAGGTGTCCAGTTTAATGCTAATATTGATTTATAAAAGCGTAAAAGTCCGTTTGACTGATATAAACTCCCAAGATAAGGTTCAACTAGGTATTATTTGTCCACGACATGCCCTGTGGGGATAGTTGCCATTTATGCGCGTGAACTGGTCTATCCCACACAGGGTCAGCTGCTGCACTGTGGGTGGATAACAGGTCTGCATTTAATGCTTCTAAAACAAGGAACTTAAGTAAATTAAAAGCAAACTGCTTTCCAGGCCCGTTTCAGTGGGGGTGTTCACTCGGGCTACAATCCACTTTGATCGTGCTCCAGCACTGCGAGCACGAGCCGCCGTTTCATTGCTAACACTGGTTCAGGATTCTGACTCACATCACACTGACTGATTTGTGGCCCCACAAAATGAATTTGTTGGGTCGATGCCAGCTGTGCTGCCTCTCTGTTTTCTCGGTCTGTCACTTCCCCTCACATTTTCCATCTACAGTCTTTCATAACCTTCACTCTCCTGTCCTCTGCTCTGCCTCAGTCGGTAAGGACAATCACTGATTTCCTGATAGGTGAACTCAACTGTACAAGCCTTCAATCTATAACCACAACAGGCTGTGATATTTACTCTATCTACTTTTATCTGGATGCTACTAAACTTTTACAGCTGCTTTTGAGCTTGTTTAAGGTTCATAATGAGACAAACTGATATAATAATACAGTGGGGCATGAGTGTTGCCTGATTGTGATCCCGGATTTAAAGGCTGAAGGAGAAAAATATTTGTTGTGCTGTGGGCTCACATTCTGCATGCCGTAGCCTTGACAACACTTTTAACTCCGGTACTGAATATGCTGGTGGAATGACCTCTGCAATGGCATCAAAACACAGATAAGAAAACACCATATGGCTGCTGTAATTACACCTGTCACATTCAGCACCAGAAATAGCTCTCTGGATGCACAACAGTTGAATTATGTTTTTTTTATCCACAGATGAATGGTTACGACGCTCCTCTCTTGCTCTAAAGTGACGGCTCGTATAATGGATATTTTTAGAGGCTGATACAATCAGAGAGTCATATCACTCTCATGTCTTTGTCTCTGTTCAAAAGTGCCCTAGAAACAATATGATCAAGGCAATCAAGAGATTATCTCCTCTGATGATATTTAAAGTGGTTGATAACACCGTGCTGAGGCAAGCAGCTGAAACAAGAAACAAAGGAGATCATTTTTAATTCTTTAAATTTTTTTTCTGTCCCTACATCGACTCTGTTTCATGTCTTTTGGCAGGATTGAACAGTATAGTTAGGGGTAGGGGGGGGCTTTTGAGAAGGGAGAGTTTTATAGTTCTAGGAAAAAGAAGGAATGATAGTTAAACAGAAGTAAGAAGACAAATGTTTGGAGAGAGAGAGAGAGAGAGAGAGAGAGAGAGAGAGAGAGAGAGAGAGAGAGAGAGAGAGAGAGAGAGAGAGAATGTCTGCTGCTGCTCTCAGCTTGTGGTGCTTGCACAGAGGAAGAGGAGGAGTTCTCCTCCCTGCATTAGCACTGCAATGTCACCGAGGACTCGTGTGTATTACTGACTGTATGAATTGATTCTTTTTTCTTTTCTCTCTCTTTTTCTTTCTTTCTTTTTTTTTTTTTTTTACAGAACTCCAGCAAGAAACCTTTTAAGCACCCGGCTATGCAGTTTATTAATTTACTGCTGGCTGAGTCAAATCAGGAGACGTGAGATAAGTTTTCTAAAAATAGCTCCTCCAGGAACATATGATATCCTCACTGTACCGTCTTGCTGCTGTATTTCTTTCTGTGTGGTACCCAGCTTCCTCTATCCTTAATCTGTTGTCATGAGGGAGGGAAAAAAAGAAAAGGAGCATGGCACCTTACAATTTTTCAGCTTGGTGGTACTGAAGTGGATTGAGCACTGAGTTGAAAGAAGGGGCGATGCACTGATGCCCGGCCAACACATGGTGCAAATCATAGGGGTGCAAGAGAGCGCCAAGCATGCTCAGATGAAATAGATAAAGAATAAAGAAAAAAACACAAGAAGTGCGAGCGAAAAGAGAGATCAAGGCCAAGCACTGGCTGTTATAAATAGTTGCCCTCCCTGACATTTTCTATACCTTGCAGCAGTTCTCGTCCTAATAATAGCAAATACTCACACATAGCTCAGGGCCACTGCAAACAGAGTGGGGAGAGGCGGACCAGCAAACCCGGAGGATAGATGCGCTGGGTTACGGTAATGCTTTTGGAAGACAAGCTTCCTCCTCGGGACATACTGCTCACTTCATCCAGTCCCTTAGCCTTGTTTAATGAGCTCAAACAGACAGAAATATAGTACCAGGAGAGGAATCAGAAGGCAAAGATGGCACTGTGATAGATGGCTCGCTTGTCCACAGCAAACAAGTGTAATTTTCAGACATGCCATAAAACACAGGGACACTGAAAATTCACCTTGAGCATTATTGAATATCAAGGCTGGTGAGCGTGCTTCATAGCAGCCATTAGAAGGTAAGCATCACACTCTTAGGTCATTTAACTGTGTGAACATCCGACACAATGGTTGTAATTACATTCTTTCAAAGGCAATACTACAGCAGCAATGACATGGTCAAATAGACAAGGCCGTGAGGGAATAGTTCACTTGAAGACTGATGCTTCCCCCCACAATAGTGTAACACTAAAAAGGTCATTTAAATTCATTAAATACATGGCTTGCTTTTGATAAGCCCATGCAAGCTAGAACCAATTTACTTGCAGATCACTCTGTGTAGGCTAAGTCTCAGTCCCAGAGATTTTGCATATTTGGCCACTGTGGCGGAATATTTTCTGTCACTTACTGTTTGTGATTGGTGAATACACAATGTGTGTTTTCCCCTGGCGTGCCGCAAAACCACGGAAAATATCAGAACAGTACATGGACAAGAGAGTTGTGCTTGAAGGAGCGTTCTTTTTTCTTTTTTTCCCCCCTGGCCAAAACCTGAGGGATGCTCGTTGAACTGAGAGTGGCTTTTGTGTGATTCAGCAAATAAATTACTCAAAATGTGGCAGAAAAATAAAGCAATGAAACCTCCTGCGCACATAAAATATGGAGGCGCTCGGGCTCCTCCGCCACTTGAAGAGGGGCATCATTCAACTACAGCAGATGAAATTCAGACTGCAATGGAAAACAAACACAGCGCGTCTTCTACAATGCAATGCCTAATTTGCCATTTGCTTTGGCAACATAAAAGCAATATTGTTTGAAAATAAAACATCCAAAGGTGCAAATTGGATGCAGAGTGTGGAAGAGGCGCTGTTACAAACAACATATGGGTCACACTTCAGCCCACCAGTGCCTCAATGAAAATATCTGGAGGCATTTCCTTGAGGCAAGATGGTACATTTACGGAGCAGAATGACATTTATGTGTGTATTGCCACGAGCTGCCGCAAATCAAACTGCATGATTAAGTATACTTCATAATGTGTGTCTTCATGAATCCTTTGATAAACTGGCCCAAATTTACCACAACCCAACTTTTGATATGTAGGTTTATAGATGAATGAAAATTTCAGGTTCCTATTGTTTCTTTTCGGCATGTTTTTGAATGAACTTGAGCTTTAAACGGTGCAGAACTTTGTTGTGTGATTTGTGATCCCCAGGAGGTTGACCTGTTGGCGCCTCTTGTTCTGAGCAACATTGATTCTAATGTGGCCACAAAATGTCTGTTTAACTAGTATCTCACAGTGTGCAAATGTATAATATCACGCTTCACTGAATCTGAGGTTTCAACCACTATGGTGCACGTAAACATGCATAAATAACAATGTTGCTGTAAATCATGTACATACACCACTTGTGCTGTCAGAAGATAAATAAATAAAGCTCACCAAGAGCAAAGCCATTCATGTCAGTCGTATAGAGAAAAAACAGGTGCAGATATGAGAATTTTAAAGTAATTCACTCTATCACCAACATGTGAATTTGCAAACTCTTATTTTACTTAAAGGCAGCATGTGGTATAGTGGTATAGCAATGTTGCTGCTTTGTGGGCCTTTCTGTCTGGAATTTGCATGTTCTTGCTTTGACAAGTGAATGTGTGTCTGTGTGCTTGTCCTGTGATGAACTGGGAATCTGCTTCCAACGATACTATCTATGATTGGCTCCAGCACCCTGTGACCCTGAACCAGATAAAGCGGTATGGGAGAAGGGTGTTTTGAAGTTTATGTGCCACATTGATCATTGTGTCATTTTCTGCTGCATTACTATTGGTTGAAAGTAGCCATACAACACAGTAGCAGTCACAATGTGCAGTGCAGCATGACATCTGTCCTTTTTTACCGCTTTATCCATTTTAGGGTCATGGAGCACTGGATCCAATCTCCACCCTGAACCGGTCTCTAGACCATCACAGGTTAAACACAGAGGCAGACAACCATATACTCACACAGACCTGAAAGCAATAATTAGAGAATAATTAATGAGACTGTTGAAGGAAACCAGACTACGTGTAGAAAACTCCCACACATGCAGAACATACAAACTCCACTCCGCACAGACACATATTTGAACTGTTTTCACTGTAACGGCACTTTTTTTTTTTTTTAAAGACATGGCAAAATATATTGCCATGATTAATGTGTTTGTGTGTGTGACTAGTTAAAAAGCATAATTTCTACCAACCTCAAGTGAGTATCTTTATCAGTTAATCTGGTTTCCTTCCATTGAACCTGTTTGCCATCCAATCTGTTACTCTATTGCTTTTTTCTTTTTAATCCTTGGGTTGTTTTGGTACTTTGTTCCCATTTTGACTTTTTCCTGTTTTTCCTACTTGTACTAGTTCTTTATTAAGAATATTACCTTATAGTTGTTATTTTTGCTTGTTAGTTTTTTTACTTTGAGTTCATCCATAACCCCAAGAGCTCTCATCGCAAACTGAGGCGTTTCCAATCGCTGATTCATCATTGTAAAAGTTGAAAAACCATTTGCCTGATCAGTTATCAAAGCTGAGACAAACTGATAATATATATCTCTAAGTTTTCACATGCAAAATGAGCAATTAGGATGTTTTTTGCCCTGAAATAGCTGTGATAATTCCACCACAAAGCATGAACACAGGCTTCCTAAATCCCTAATGGTCGTGTCATAATCCACTAAATTCAGGAGCCTAATTGGATTTTTGAAAGGCCCAGAATAGTAGCAGAATATTAAATACGAGCACTGTCAAATTCTGTAATGGAAAAGGGGTCAAGTGGAAAAGCCATCAATGGCACCCACGCCCACTGCGGCCTTGAAGTAATTTACCCCCCATGCCAAAATGTGGTCAGTCACCAGAGCCAAACACTAATGGCGAAGTTAAACTCCGGAACAAATATAAGAAGTAAGTCCAAATATAGAAACTGAGGATTGTAAGACAGATCCTAGAAACTAATTAAAGCCTATCCGTGTGACGCACACTGCTAAGCAAGCATCCCAGTCAGCCGCTTTTGCTTCAATATGCTGAGAGTTACAGTGTCAAGCGTCTTCAAGCTCTGTCTTATTCCATATCACAATGAATCTCACCCAAGCCAGACAACTCGTCAATGTTCTTGAAATAACTGGCATCTGAGGAAGGGAGCAAAGGCGAACAACAGGAATAAGGCAGACAAACTGCCTCCGTTCTCCAAGCTGTCCTTTTAAAAATGCAAATCAGGCTCTGTTGAATTTATTGTGGCTCAGACACTGGCTAAAGGGGCTGGTGTTTAAAAATAACACCTTGTGAGTCGTGACCCAAATTTGCCACAAAAATAACTCCCCAGAAGACCAGAAACCAACAGTGGAACATGGGAATCAGACTTCAAATCTCATTTGCCTTTCAGTCACACTCTCACATGTTGCCGACTTCATTGGCTGATACAAGAAAAATACGCTAGTAGAGGAGATATGGAAATCATCAGTGGTTTGTTAATTAACTCATTTGGTTCTGTGTTAAAGGCCTCGTATTGAAGAGATCCTTGCAAGAGATGAGAAATTTTCAAAGAAAAATTCTAATAAACTACCATCAAAGATAATTTTCCATTGTAATTGAGACGGCTGAAACGTGTGCTTGAAAGACTTTTACAATCACGTATAAAACATATAGAGGCCACTTTGTTGGCTCTTGAGCTTAACTTTTCCTCCCTTCAGGTTTTGCCAACAAGCTGTTTCCATGACATAGTGACATATTTAGTTACTGGGAACATTTTCTTCTTAATTAGAGCCTGAACCCAGTCCAGCATTTTCTTTTCTATATATATTTCAGACACAACAGTGGAAACAATAGCTCTGAGCACCCACCGATAACCTGCCCACCATTTGTTTTAATTGCACCTGAATTCTATTTAGCTGTTAATGGTTGTCATACTTGGAGAAAGCTTAAAGTGTCCCTGAAATGTTTTTCAGATTTCATCTTTAGAAAGAAGAATAAATATGCTTTCGAAAGGTATATAACATTCCCAGATAAAAGTCCGAATTCCGACCCTTTTAATTGACTTTACATGATGCAGCAGACGACGGTATATTTGCGGGCCATAAATGTGAGCCGCCTGAGCTAGACCGGATATGACGTACGAGGGGTTATATGTCCCAGCCAAAACAACATCAGCTGATTGAAGAATGGAGGGGTTTGGCGATACAGAAGCACCTAGGAGCGATGTTAGCGAAGATTTAAGTGACGTATCGTTGGTTTTGGACGAAGATGAAGGAGAGGAATCATCGGAGGAAGAATTAGAAGAAAATCAAGGCGTTCAACCATACATGTTTGAGCCGTGAGTACATATTGTGTGTGACCGGGTATTTACCCGTGTGCACATATTGTGCGTGACCGGGTATTTACCCGTGTGCACATATTGTGCGTGACCGGGTATTTACCCGTGTGCACATATTGTGCGTGACCGGGTATTTACCCGTGTGCACATATTGTGCGTGACCGGGTATTTACCCGTGTGCACATATTGTGTGTGACCGGGTATTTACCCTTGTGTCAAAGTGGGTGTTTTGCAAAGTTTATTGGTCTATTTGTCTTAAGTTTTAGCAGGTTTTAAAAAGACTTACTGAAGGTTGGGTTTAAAAATCCGTTAAAAAGCCGTTTAAAAATGGTGGGGACAGAACCAGGTTTCAGGATACGTTTCCTCTTCACAGCAAAACCAAGTGACTCTCGGATTGCGGGTGCTGTTTCGTAACAGTCATCTGTGAAATGTTGACTGCAGAGATAGGAGGCCTCTGTTGGTGTCCAGTTGGAGCGAGTGCGCTGCACTTGTTTTGTCCATAATCTCCTCAAAGTTTGATCTTTTGGGAATTTATGGACACTTACAGACGGACTGGGCATTTGGGAACACCCAGCCGCAACACAACGCTTAGGCATGGCTCTAAAAAACTGCTAAATAACGCGATAATGCAGAGCACATGTAAACAAGACGCTACGATCAGCTGTTGTGGGCGGAAGTAAATAACCCCTCATACGTCACAGCGCAAAACTACGGCAAGTTGGGAAAACTAGGTCAGATTCACAGGGCGGGAGATTTAAAGGCATATTTAGACGTTCGGCGCTCAAGAGCAAGATAGTGGTGTGATTGTCATTGGTGTGTCATATATCATTCGAAAGGGGGAAAATAATGCTAAATACTGGTGTATTTTAATAGAATTATTTCAGGGACACTTTAAATTCAAAGGTGTTTATAAGGAGGAACATTAATTTCCCCCGTGAGAAAATCCTGACAGGTGAGGCATTGGAAGTCTATGTGCAGTAATCAGACCACTGTGTGCGTACTAATGAATGCAGAGTCTGATCCATTTCCCAATCTGGCCTCTGTAATGAAAAGAAGAGGAGAACAGGCCTTTCCCTGCAGCAATGCCTTGGAAGTCAAGTTAACACACATGCATGCCACCTCTGTGACTTCCAGATTGGATTTGCCATTAAATTATTCCCTAATCTCTATTTACAAAAGGCCTCCTAAATCGGCTGCTGTATAGTTTGGCCCCATGTGTTATTTGCATTTAAAGTGTTGGCAAGACTTCTTAGGAGCTTGTGGGTTGAGGTAGGTCTGGCAGTGTTTGTGCAGCATACAGGTGGTGCAGAGGCAGAGCAACGAGCTGAAATGTACACTCAGATGATGCCCAAGTCCTGTGATCATTTTGAATTTAGAGCACGTATAGTGTGTGCGTGTTTTAAATGACTCATTGGTGAGTTTCTAAATGTCAAGCTGAATTTTTTTCATGCCATTCTCACGCTGACAAACCTCAAACAACTCAAATCACAAATCAAATTCATTCCCTGTGTTAAAAGCAGTGTCACAATATCTCAGATGACAAATAAAAAGCCATCTAAACAGTTTCCTGTGAGTAAACGCTATATTTTGCATGCAGTAGTTTGTTGGCATCGTGACTGGCAGTTTGGGTATTTTCACACGCTAATACACCAATGCTTGCAACAACAAAACTCACAACAAAGCCACACTACAAAAACCTGCCTCGCCAAACCCAACGGGCACAGTATCTGCAGCCTGTCACAAGACAAGCGATGAATTCACTGGATTCTGGTACCTGAACGAATCGCTGAAAAGCAGCAGCGACTGAGATGAGCAGTATCTCCAATGTGCAGTACCACCAATCATATCGGGAGCCAAGAAAGAGATTTCTGTAAACAGGTCACGTGCTGATCCCAGGAGCTGTCAGCACAGTCTGTTTGAATGTTTTTATGTGAACGGGAGGTCAAAGGTAAATAAATTACTATTATATTGTGAAGAAAAATAAAAAAATTTTACTATTTAGATTTTGAATTGATTTGTTTCTTATCTGCCTTTGTTTGGGCAGACAAGAACCAGGGCTACATGTCACCATTGTAGCTCCCTGATTAAGACCCTTCAGCTTTCCGGAGCGCCCTAACGTGATTGGTAAATGCGGGAAAATGAATTTGCCCAAGGGGATTAATAAAATGTGACTAGTTAGTTAGTTTAGTTTAAGGTTACAGTAAGCAACTGTCAACAAGGAGCACCAACACAATTTTGTTTGTACAATCACAAGGTCTTAAAAATTATGTTCAAATTTGGACAATCTTTTAATTTCAAAGTACTTAAATAGTCTGCTCTCAATGTGGATATAAGCTTTTATTATTATTGGAGAATGTTTGTCTGACCTCACTCACTCACTGAATGTGTAGTCAGGGAATTGAAAACGACATTGTCGATGTTTAGATATTACAGTCAGTGTAAAACAGTGAGGAGTGCATGAATAATACTTAATATACAATTAATTGACAGACAAACACAGTACTGATGTCAGTGCAAGAGGAGACCTTAAGTTTATTTCAGGATCCATCAGTGATTAAAATACATCAAGACACAAGCTGTTTAGTCAGGTGAAGCATGCATTTGAACATTCATTAGACATGCACTGGCTGCGAGAGCATCCAAGGCGCCACATCCTGCATGATGGAACAGCCACTGGAAGCACCGCGGTCGAAGAGCAGGGTGAAGGCACTGTCAAAGCCAAAACCTGCACCTTGAGAGGAAGGGACAGTAAAAAGTAGATTCCGGGGATTTTGACAGCTTTCATGAGGAATTTCCTCCTCCGTGTCTGCATGCCGCTTTGACATATTAGTGCTTAAATTATTCATTGTTGCTATGTTAAAAATCCTGAGACGGTCTTCATCAGGTGCCATTTTCCTCTGTAAGAATTTATGTGCTTTCAAAAGCAAGAATTCAAGCATGATAGGAAACTTGTAATGTGTCCACATCAGCTCTGATACTAAATCTTGTTTTAAATATTGTGTTATGAATACCAAATGTTTACTGAAAGAGTTATGTTTCATATTTTCCAAAATGCCTATGATTTCACTGAAATGTGACTTTGGCTTCAAGTCAGTGCGGAGATTCTCCATGCATAACTGCACTTACTAAAAACTTATTTTTCTCTCTCTTTCTGCTGAATGATTCTCTGAATCCTATGAGTAAATCCAGTGGCCGGTCATCACAGGAAATGTTTGACCTGAGACCAATAACAAAGGATTTCTGTCCCTGTTTCACTGTCTTTTTTTTTTTGTCTCTCTTCACCCCACTTTTCACCTTGTCTCTCTCCCCCAACAGCGTTCAACCTATCAAATTGTACCCACCGCTCTGTGTTCAGTTTACACTCCACTGAGCTGGTGTCATCATTGCTACATATCTTGCCAGGTAGAATTGGCCTCCTTTTCTTCTTCCTGTTGTTCCGAGTGCTAAAAATAAAGCTCCCTTTTGCGGAGCTGCCATGAGGCTCCAGTCTGGTCCTCCACAGGGCTTAAAAGTTCACGTCCTGACAAACTGACTCCCAATTTGAAGAGTCACAGGGAAACCTGGCCATCTGAATGTATACAATGTCACTCGACTATTAAATAATGTAATACAAGAGTGGTGCAGCAGAGAACCACATACGCTGCTCTTATAAGTTGAACAACTTTGCTGAAGGTAATCGTTGAGTTGGGTGGTTGAATGTCCTATTTTATTATTGCTATTATTATCATTAATAATGGTGGTTGCGACACATAGGCAATGAACAGATTAACTGTTCTCATACAAATGAGAGGATTTTAAATCAAAATCTGGTTGATCTTTATCAATGGGGCCAGATCTAATAAAGGTTTCCCAATTTCTTTTTTTTATTTTTACTCACTCAGTGTGAAACCTGGGCCTGTTTGGATGAACACAGAGCTGATATCCTGGCAGGAATAGAAGACAGACAAACACGAACATGTCTAGTTCGGAGTTCGAATCCTCCCTTTTCAAAAACTTCTCCATCACTGTCACTGACACAGTACTTTGATACAAGATGGGAGCAGCCGCAGGTGGTGGTGATTAACCAGACTGACGTCTGTTAAGTTTCGATTTCAATGGCAAAGTTCTGTGCTGCCATCTATTGGCGAAGAGTATTTATACATGATTGCTCTGCACACACTGCTCTCACAGCTGACAGCGGCTGTGAGAGCAAATATTTTTTAGAAAAAAATGTGAAATTGGATAATTTCCCACGGCACACCTGACTATATCTCGCGGAACACCAGTGTGCCGCGGCACAGTGGTTGAAAAGCACTGCTGTAGCGCATTCTAAAATGACAGTATTACAATGTAATGTGCTGTATCTTACTAACTAACCTATCTGCGCTCTTCACGATTGCTTCTGTTTTTAATGTGTTTGAAAAGTTGTTGCAGAGATGATGCTGTTATTAAGGCAAGAGGCATTTCCTCAGCTGGCTTCCCATGACTTTTGCTTGTGGACTCCTGAGATATTTATCTCTATTGCAATGCATCTATAAGTTCCATAGATTTATTTATGTATTTTTTGCAAACAAAAAAAGGTTTCACATTGTCGTTATGGGGCATTGTGTGTAGAATTGTGAGGGGGGAAAAAATAAAGCAGTAACATTAAAAAAAATTAAAAAATGTGAAGTGCTGTGAATACTTTCCAGATGCACTATACCTCAAACTATGACTTTTTAACAGATCATCTCTCATATTGCATTTTTCTTTGAAATTGTAATCCATTTACTGATTCTTTGTTTGGAAACTTCCTCAACAAACAGGTCCTACTCCAATGATATCATATGGGCTATAAGCTCAATTTAATTACTCCATGGCAAAGTCAAATAAACAAACATGTTAGCAAAGCTATTCCAGCAGATCATTCTTTAATTAATATCTCTAATACTGACATACTGGTATCTATTTATACAGATAGGATACACCTGAACAAGTAACACGCTGAGAAAAGAAAGACTTGCTCCATTATGACACTTAGAACTGAATTCCTATCTCACTTATCTTATCTTATCTTATCTTATCTTATCTTTCCAATTCATACTTACCAGACATTATAAATCAATATTACCATATTTTCTGAACTACAAGTCACCTTTAGAAAACATTTTCTTTTGGTTATACAACACAAGTGACTCAAAACATGAAAATATACCTGTACTTACTTTTTAGACCACTGATAAGAGAATGCTGCTCCAGGACCACAGAAAAACCCTCCATTGCTTTCATGTTTAAGTGACAAGTGCAAGCACAGCAGTATTTAAACTAAAAAGGGAATATATTTTTTTTAACTTCCTGCTGTATATATATATATATACAGCAGGAAGTACAAACAGAGCTGCAGACAAAATTCAGAGGATTGAAAAAACTTGTGAGAGACTTCTGAAAAGCAAAGACAACTGCTTCTACTATAAAGAAAAAGAACAAAGAAGTCTTATCTTGGACCGAAAGTGAGACAGCCAGAGCCAGAGGAACAATTCCACATATATTTTCAGAACAGCACCTCCTGGCTGATCGACGGGGCGGTTACGCCTGAGCATGAAAAACAAATGTATCTTATATACTGTATGTATTTTTTTTAAACTCCTCATAATCTGGAAAACATGAGACTTAAAGTTTAATTTACTGATATTTCTGAACCAAGTGTGAAAAAGTCAACGTCTTTGATCCAGAGAGGATTTGGGCCACCTTGGCTACTGTCACTTATTCTTGCATCAAACCAATACTTCAGAAGAATATGAAAATCTAGGATACCACTTTTCAAGTCAGTCTCCCTCAGGGACAGTCTTTGTTAGCTCTCGTGGAAAGTAGTCCATGAGATACGTGAGACGGTTGCTGCTAGTTAAAACTCTGCGGGCCATGTTTCACTCTCGTGTTTAATCCACAGCACATGTACTGTAAACGAGTCACTCATTTTTACACCATGACAGCAACTTTGTTGAACTTCTTAAGACTTCCTCTGTCTAACAGGCACAATTACAGCTCAGAGTGTGCTGAGTGGAATAGAACTGACTACAAAGACACAGAGATCTCTCCACACTGAATGGAGAGCAAACAGGGATACTTCTGCTCGGAATTCACAAAGTATTTCGCATGGACATAAATACATCCCGTTCTTGGGTATGCTGATCCCGTAGCACATTAGCTAATTAGAAAATGGCATTGATGCATGGACTGCCTCTTCAATTTATATTCAAAAGCCTTTCCCACTTATCACCATCGAACATGCGTAAAAATGACAAGTTTGACTTGATCTTACTGTTCGATGGAACAGCACAGATTGTTAAATGGGAGCTAAGACTGAAACTAAAAAAAAAAAGATAACGCTGGTGCTGGATCAATTTGAAATGTTCCTCATAATCTATCGATGAGCTGAATAATAGATGAGTGGTTTCGTTGTGGACATCCTTGTTGTCTTTCAGTTGTGTCTACTGAATTCAAGAAATGCTGAACAATACAGTAGCGTGGTGGAATTAGTCAGTCAAATTAATAAAAAAATGTAAATAAAAAAAACAAAGGTCATAATGCTTAGTCAATGGAACTATGACTTCAGGAAGAATATTTGATGAACCGTCCTTATGCTGGCACATTGCTGACATTAGAGAAAAAAAAGCCCAATAGCACTTTGTCTTTTCAGTGCATCCCCAGAACGGATTAGTAATCCCTCACACAATGTCCTCGTGACATCTTATCCGGGAAGAATACAATAGGAAATAATTGTATTCATTATATGCACTGTTAAGGAAAACATTTCAAAAAGTTCAAGGTAAAGGTCAAGGTAAATTTTATTATTCCTGAGGGACAATTTGTTAACGGCATTTGTACAATACAAACACTATCATATGTGCTGCATGTACAATTATCGAACAGAACAAAGGCAGGTGGAGCTCCACGATGGTAAACTGAACCACCGACCTGATGGTAACCTGAGATTTTCCTCCTGTACAAATCGTTGAGGTTGTTGAGTGTGTTTTGT
Source organism: Blennius ocellaris (assembly GCF_963422515.1). NCBI lineage: Eukaryota > Metazoa > Chordata > Actinopteri > Blenniiformes > Blenniidae > Blennius > Blennius ocellaris. The sequence goes on from NC_137651.1 coordinate 15,227,457, forward strand.
TTAATATGGTGTTTAGATTTTCGAGTGTTACTGACAGACACAGGAAAAGTTTGCTTTACTTTCCATACTGATCATTCCAAGCATTAACATATGAAGTAAAGGTAGTTTCACAAGGTTATTTTCAATTGTTTCCATTTTTCTGATGTCCATAATATTTGCCTCATTCAGGAGAAGCTACTTGTACGTGCGGGTGGTTGCTCACCTTGATCACTGGACAAGCATATCTGCGAGGCAGCAGAGAGCAAATCCTTGTTTCAACACAGATGGGACTGGCCAGGTGGAGATTTTAAACAGGGCAGTTCATGCCCATAGGCACTGCAGAATTCAAGTCTTTTAGGTAAAAAGTGGGTAGCTGCCCAAAGCTAGGTGAGTTTAAAATCACACCACTGGTGCCGGCTCACAAATATTGACTGAAAGTCCTGCTGTGCTTGCTTTAAATACAAGACTGTTTAATGGAAAATAAATGCTTAAAATCATTACAACATCCTTAACATAGATGATTTATATAGCTTCGTTATGGCATAATGCTGGTTGTTCATTTTTAAAATTCAAAATGAAAATTTAAATTCAATGCATTTTTCTTTATCAGGGTCGAGAATGGTCAAACAGAACTTTGAAAACCGGTTGATTTTCAATTTCTGTTTCTCAAAGCAAAAACAAAAAAATCATCAGAGAACACAAACAATAAAATGCTCCTTTCTTCATACTATGTGACTAGAAATTATGATTTTTCAAAATAAGAGTGTGTATGAGCCGGTGCTGTGGGAAAGAGATAGAATTTTTTGTTTTATAAAATCCTTTTCTTAACTGTAAATCCAATGACCAAAACTTACGCTGACCCCACCATTTCCCTTTATTAAAGAGGAAAAAAAATTAGGTAAAATGAATCTGTCTTTTAGGCAGATGCCTCAGCTCCTGTTGCATTGCTACTCATTATTTTGACAAAAGCTCAGAGACCTTTTTTTGGGAAAGTTTTGAAGTTAACATTTTATTCCCCAAAATACATGACTAATTTAATGATTTCATTGTAAATTGTGACTAAATTGCTATTGCCTTACCTTGTGTCTGTTTTCTATTGCCAGATGGTCAGCTTCACATGCCGTTATAACATCTCGCCAAAAAAATATAAGCAAAATTAAGCCAGCTGGCTGACACTGCCATGCATGCCCGAAAACTGCCTTGAATCAGTTTAGAGTTAATTTGTTTTTGTTACATCATGAATTAACAGTATCCAAATATCCAGGTGTAGAAAATGACTTCCCACACAATTAACTGCAATTATGTGGGGGTTGGAGGGATTTGACAATTAACCCCAAAAAGTTATTTTAACATAATTATTCATCAATGAACTTGAATAAGAAGCACTGGATGTGTTTTTAGTAGTACAACAGGTGAAAGGTGTATGGTGCCATTTAATTTGTTTTGGTTTTTTTGGTGTAGTAGATAATGTTTTACTGTATTGACGTTTCTGGATACATGTCAGTCATGGAGTGACAGCATCACTAATTAATTCCCATGCTGAACCAGCAGCAACATGTTTTCTCCATCTCCTTTATTATTTACGTTTTGTATATACAGTTAAAAAGCAAAAACAGATGAATACAGTTTAGTTTCTATACACTTGTGCTCAGAACTGCATGAGCCCGTCTTCATGGCTGGTTAGATCCCGAAAGAGTTGATAATAAGCTTTGGTACCTAGATCTTAAAGGGCCATGAGGTCAAGTGTGCTAAACTATAAGACCATACCTCCTTAGTTCTCCACATCTTATCTTTCTTCACTCAGGAGGTCATTTACCTTCATCACCCCCATTTTCTACAGAGGGAACCTTTCTCTGCACCTCATATGAAAAGGTTTTTCCACTTCTGGCATGGTAGATATAATGGGACCTCTGAGCGACTACAGGGCAGCCAAATCAAATCCCCCTGCTATTACTGGAGCAGTAAAATGAAACATGAAGAAGGATAACAGTGCTTCGAGTGCCTTGTTTTTGTGGATCAACATTTTTATTTTTCTTCTAAAGCTGCAGTTGACATGTAAAGATGCATACTTTATCCTTAAGAATCAATAAACCAAAAGGGCATATTTTCAACAAGTGATTGCAATAAAAATATATTTTTAAGATTTAGTGACATTGTTACTGGCGTCATTCTTCGCTATTTATCGATTTCCTTCAGCTATCCCCAGTGATGTTCGCCTCCGACAAGACACTCGCCAACCAATGTGTGAATGCAGAACCACAATAAAGCGGAATTGATTTTTCTTTTTACCCCCTTGATTTTAAAGGACGAGCAAAGGGAGCTTATTGCCCTGAACAATCTACTAGAATGGAAATAAAGTGAGAGGCTCTTTTCTGCTGGCAGGTATCACTCACAAGGACTTATGGTTCTTGAGTTTCCCAGAAAAAGCTGTGACCAGTTTATTGAGAAGTCAAACTTTATTGTAATTAGTTGGTGATCATGGGAGGTGGGCTAACAAGCTCGGGGACACATTTTGTTCATGCACTCCTCTGGCTAATTTCTCAGCTGGAGTATTGTTTACTTAGTGCATACAATTACTGAACACATTAGTGTGCCTAGTGGCCAATGTCATTAGGGACAAACGTTATATAACATTTGAGCCTCATATATTGCCTGTCTGACTATGATGGAGGATTGAATGAGAAATGATACTCTGTTTTAATTAGTTATGGTGTAGTAGTTTTTTAAATTTTTTTTTTATTATTATTAATTAAAAAAGCAACCTTATAGAATAAACGAAATTCCCTGTGATTCAATATCCATCTACTGGCAGGGGAAGCAAGCATCACATATTGTCACATGACTGCAGTGAAGTGAACGATGAATCACAGCAGTTAATCGCTGCTCTCTATTACCCAATGTGTCAAACCAAAAAATGGTTCCCGCAGGTGTAGTTATTGTAATTAGTTTGCTCAAAGCAACTGAAGGAAAGAGCCAGCACTCATACCAGTGGGGGGTAGAAGTGAGTGAGAGGAAAAGAGAGCGGGACTGGCCTCAAAGAGTGTGGAGAAAAAAAGAAAGTACGGACAAAGAAAAAGTGCCACCATTTATAGAAGTCCTCCCTGAACAACATCCCAAGGACGACAAAGTCAGTGAAACTGGCCCAGAGGTGTTATGGTTCATTGAAAGTATTCTCATCCCTTTGTCAACACAGTAATACTGATACCTGAAGAATGATTCTTGGTAGCTGTGGCTGCACTGTTGTAGCAAGTGGGAGGGGGGGAGGACCCTGTGACCTTTAAAGTACAACATGGCCGTCTCAATTAGCTGCATATCAGTGGGAAAAGGCTTGTCTTACGGTCCCAGAGGGTGAGCAGTTTAATCACATCTAAGAAAGGTAAGAAAAGGATGAGTGCACCAAGAGGAGCTTCGGTGGGAAAGTATGCATTCACATTAACAGTTGAATACTTTTAGTTCAAGCATTCAATTAGAAAGATTGAGGCACATGATTTGGGCAAATTCATTTTGGTTCTGTTCAAAAAAGATGTCAGATTTCTTTTTACATACCTTGCTAGCCCTGTTGTTTGTATTAGATTTACTTCAGCGGGGTATCACGACATTACTTGAGAACAGAAAGTGTAAAATTCAACATCCATGAGAGGTGAGGGTGTGCTACTCAAAGATGAAGCTCAATGAATTTTGTTTACTCAATGGGTAGTGCTTCCCAGGACACTTGTACTGGTATCTAGACGTTTGACAAGGTACAGTATACATTTCATATGTTGTTTTACTATATATATGACTTATGCCCTAGTCACACAGGATTAATATTGCCTCGGGTCCAATGGTAATTTGTGAAGCACCTTCCCACGTCTTTGTTTCTTGCAGTGCATTCGCACAGAATAAGCAACTTGTGTATTTTACTCAAAATTTCTGATATTGCAACCCGGGTGTGATGTCACGTCTGTGCACATCGCAACATCTGCTGTTGTCACATGATATATAGTCATCATGGCAACAGTAAACATGATGCTAGGTGTCTCTCCATGTTGCTCTCCATTGGAGGAAGGGGTGCACCCGCCGGCCACCTTGGTTGTGTGATAAAAGAAACGAAAGAATTAAAATAGCCCCCAATTACTAATTTACTCACCAGCACACAATACCCATTAGTTTAATCTATAAAACCAAGTAGTAAAGGCACATTGCAACTTGGAAGTTGTGAGTGCATCAGACTTTTCCTTTGTTGCTTGTTCTTCTATTTCCTATCGTTTTCTATCTTCCTCATTCTAACCTAAGTGGTTAAAGCAGGCGACTGTCACCTTTGAGACTGGTTCTGCTGGAAGTTTCTACTTTACCCTCACTGCATGATTACTTGCTGGTTTCTATCTACTGGAAGTGCCTTCTCTCACGATGCTATATAAATTGAATTGAATTTAACAGGATGGGCCGGCCGTTGTTGCAGTTTGAATTTTCCATTGTCATGATGATTGCATCAGTTTACTCAACAACCTCTCTGAAGGATTGTGAACAAGTTTAGTTTTTCAAACATTGAAGTTGTCCTATGTATACTTCAATTTATTAACACAAATGTTTGATTCTAAATAAAGATGTCCACTCCCATATCATTTTTGAATTGGTGTCAGTAGCATTTCTTCAATGGGAAATGATAGATGGTCATATGTATAACATATTGTAACTGCAGTTTGCCTTACCATACTAATCTCTACACACACGGTTTCATGCAGTTGGGTGCTGCAATGGGCTTACATGCCTTCATACCAGGATGAAACCACATTTACTGGGAATGCTGGAGTCCCTGGAGCCCAATGTATTTCCCAGCCATGTGCACACTTACAAGCAGCTGATAGATTTAAGGTCACCTTGGCTTGGATGCTGTCACCTCTCTGCTGACCAGCTTGCCTCTTTCTTTCTACTGAAGCAGCAGTCCTCCGAGTATGAGTGATTATGCGAGGCTGAGAGAGAGAATACGTATGTGTGCAGCATTTATTATCGCATGTACTTGTGCAATCTTAAAGCCTCAATTCAAACTGCTACATCTCCATCGATAGACAACTCTAATGGACAATTTATCTCTTCAGTTTGTCGACACGGAAGAATCATATGCAAATTAAATTGAGTGAAACAAAAGGTTAATAGATGTGTAGGCAGCCAGGAGCATAGGTAGTTTGCAGAGGAAAGTTGATGGAAATGGGTTCTCCTGTGAGAAGGGGTTAACTAAATTTTCTCTTAAAGGCTTAATGCGTGTCTATATCGATACATCAGAAAGCCAGATGGCAAGGAATCATTGTGGGAATAGGATAACTGACAGGCAGAAGGGCTTTTAAGACAGACAGAGCAGGAGAAGCAGCAGCAGAGGCAACACACAATGCAATTCTCCTACATGAATAATTGAAGACACCATGACCTGCACAAAAACAAAACAAACTAAAAAACAGCTACTATGCTTACCATGCACTTTATTAGGAACACCAGGCACACCTGCTTATTCTTTCCGTTATCTAATCAGTCAATACTGTTGCAGCAGTGCAGTACAGGGGAAATGCAGATGCAGGTCAGGAGCTTCAATTAGTGTTCACATCAAACATGGGCTTGTAGAAATGTGCACTCAGGTGAATTTGACTGTGGTCTGAAAGTTGGTGCTTGATGTGAATGTTTGAGTGTCTGTGAAACAGTTTATGAAGTTCAGGAAGGGTGGGAAAAAAAATAAAACTCCTTCATGAGGTTTGCAAGGTGTTCTTGAAGAGAGAAGACAGAGTTGAATGGCTGAAAGGGTTTGGAGCTGACAGAAACGTCAGGTTCTCCTCCTGTCTGCCAAGAAAGGAATGATTGTAGAGAGGACACGGACTCTCCAAAATGAACAGGTGAAGCCTGGAAAAACAACCTGCTCTGATGAAGCAAACAACCTGCTCTGATGAAGCTAGACAGCATGAATTCATGGATATACCAGTCAGAGATCATCAGATCAAAACTGGACTGGGGCATGGACGGTATGGGTGAGGTACTGGGTATGGGTATAGGAGATGGGGGGGGGGTGGGTGATTTGGATGAATCTACAGAGCCTTCGCAATGTCGAACAGAATCAATATATATATGAACCATCTTATGAGCAGTAAATAGAGCTATTCTGTTCAAAATATTGGCATATTATAGCACACACTTAGTGGTTATGAGGCTTCACTTGCTGTCATTTAGCATTTCAGCAGAGTCGTTTTGCATTGAGTAAAACAAACTTTCAAATACAACCAAAGCCAGTAACATGGGGCAATCCCTGGACATCTGCTGGTAAGGCATCCTGAGAGGTGGCCCTGCAGAGAAAAAAGCATGGCTGTTTATTTTGGTCACTGCCTTCCTCATGCTGATGATGGGCGATGTCCTGTGCAGAACAGCAGGAGCTGGTTGGCCCAGTGGCAATGAAAGCACTTACAGAGAACAAGGAGACCCTGTAGGCATGAAAACTGTCATGATACTGTTTCTTTAAGTTATAGTCCATTTAATTATTGCAAATAAGACAAATAAAGTGCTTGACTCCATGTCTGTTTTAGTCTTTTCCTCAAACCATTTTTCTCCCCCATACATATGCAAACGCACATAAGTTATACAGGGGAAGAGGATGACAAAACGAGATAGAGATCTGTGCTTTTCGCAAGTCTTTTTCCACAAATGGTGACACTGTACTCTGTTTACATGGCAGGTGATGTGACAGGAACCTAAACTGGGGAGTCCAGACCTGCAGGCAGGAAATCTGGTGTTTACACTGGAGGGATGGTTTGACATGGTCTAAACATTGAGCTCAGATTTCACTGTGTGTCGTGTTGTACTGCATGGCCCGTCCACAGTGAGCGAGTTGCAAGAGTTTCTTTACTTTTTTAGTCGCACGACAAATACAGTAGTCGTAAAATAGAATGAAATAATTACACAGGAAGTAGTAAGCATATCATATCACATCATATCATATCATATCATATCATATCATATCATATCATATCATATCATATCATATCATATCATATCATATCATATCATATCATATCATATCGTGAATATACAAACCTTATTATATAATATATGAATAAAACATTTAATAGTATACAATGTAAGCCTTAGTAACTCTAAGAAGAAGAAAGTAGCTAATATTTCTTTAATGCTTATTCAAATATTGTTATGAAAATAATTCAGATTATCATGCTGTGTCAATTTACATATTTCCATTGCAGACTGAAAATTATCTTCTTGGGGGTTGGCATCACGCAACAAAAGTATTAACACCCTTTCTTGATTTTTATCCGATGGACACCATTAAATGGCATCAGAAGCCTAATTAAATTTTCATTACATAATCTGTAATCGCATGCATATTTATGTTCCTCTTCATAACCTCCACACTAAACTGATCTATATTCCTCTGTAAAGTCCATTAACATTATCTTATACCTCCTGCTGTGCATTTATCATGAAGTCAGACTGGATTGTACAATGTTCTTCTGTATACTCTGGATTGCATAAATGGCCCAAAATAACACAGTCACATGACAACTAAGTACAGTACACCTTTTGACATAAAACATTATTTCGCTAATCAAGCATCAAATCACAGAACAGAATTGATATTTTTAATTTGATACATTGATACTTATTACTGCATCAAGTTCTGTTTGCAGAAGTGAATCTGAGTAGGTTCTCCCTCATCTCCGAGCAATCCCCAACTTGAATCTGAGTGAAAAACTGGATCCTTTTAATAAAATAGGTCAAGCCATTCCAGGTATAATCTCACCCCGAGGTTGCTCTGCACTTTAATCCATTTTGTATTCGATTGAATACACACAACCCCTAGTATGATAGTGAAGTTGAAACATATCTCCAGGTAGAGTTAAGGTCACTTACAGCGCCACAAGCTATTAAAAGGGTAAAATATACAACAGAGGAGGGCACTTCTGACTCCTGTCAAGTTCTCCACCGTTTTTAGATGTTCTAACTTCAACATTCCAATTCTAATAATGCGTGGCTTTCTCACAGGCTTTCTGCAAAACGAGAAACGGTTGACGAGAAAACTCAGTAAATAAAGTTATTGTCAGCCTCATACCAGACGTTTTTCTTACAACAGAATAGCTGTGTATGTGCGAAAGGCAGACTGATCATGTATAATTCAACTTGTGGCTCGCTAAGGGGGCTTAAGGTGAGAGTGGACGTTGTGAGGCAGCCAATAAGATTGCTGATACTGGCAGAGTTTCACAGGAACTGTTGGGTGAGCTAGCTCTAGCATAAATATATGTAAATGCTGGCTAAGTGCCCGGAGAAGCTAGACATGCTTTTTGCTACCTGGCCAGGTACATAGACTTTTCAGATTTATGCACAGGGAAATCAATATGTAGCCATTTATTTTAATATTTTAGGAAATGCTGATGCATGATCATTTTCCCCCCTAATTATGGATTATTTACTTGTTCCTGTGCTTCTATATTGCTCCCCCGATTAAGCAACTGTGTTTACATCCAAACACTTCATTTTCAATGAGAACTGTAATTGAGCGTTGTTACCTCATGGCACCCAACAAGCCCAAGCCCAAGCTGGGCAACACTCTCAGTCAGCAAGTTCAAGCCAACATCATAATTGGAGTGGACATTCATGTTGGGCTGGCGGGCACTCAGTTCGCACACTGTTATGCTCCATTCTTCTCTCTGATAGGATTCCTGCCCCTTTACATTTGGAGAGAGGCATCAGTGGGGATAAGCAGAAGATCAGAAGATTAGCGGTTTCCCCCTACAGTCTCAATTTAGCTCAGGGTAAAGCCAGCCAGGCAACGCAAACCAACCGCTGTACTGCCCATTTCCACTGTGCATTTAAGTCAAAGTGGTACTCTTGCCTTTTAGCACCTGGGAAAATGGGAACATGACAACACGGGTCATTGGTTCAATAAACTTGTGAAATGCCACCATTACACATCATAATTTATCAAACTGCTGAATGAAATGATCTATAATCAACAAGTTTAGAGGACATAGGAGATTTGAGCTCCACAAAATAGAACCAGCCATCTTCTGGATAAAGTTGCTAAAGTCACTACTTGATTCCAGACACAGATTTGAGAATCACTTTTTAATTATAAAAAAAAAACAAAGAAAAATCCTTTTTTACACTGCACACCACTGCGTATACGAGTATATTCAACTCAGTATTGTGACCTTCCTGACTGATATTTTTCCAACTGACTACATCTCTTGAAGCTCCTTGTTATTAATTTTGCCAGTCCCAAGTGTGCCCCGAGAGCCCTTACCTTACCAGCCCATCCTTTCACTGGACTCCCACCTCTTTCTGTCTTTCCTGCAGCAACAAAATCCCTGAGAGTGACTGAGCGGCTGTGGGAGACAAGATGTCCAGGGTCTTCGGGATCCTGTCAGGACTGGCGCTTTGGAGACACAGAGTCTACACCTGTCAACAGAGGTGCCAGCCGTCATCGGCTTGCATGAAATACAATATGATAGGTGTGTGGCCCCTTATTGGGCAGTTTTTTTCCCATACTGGATGCTGTTTGGGGAGGGTGTCCAGACAGTTACTAATGACACTTGTCTGCCACAGCTCTGCTCAAGGGAACTAAAGATTGGTCTGGTGATGTGGTCTATCAGGTACAAATAGAAGCTGCACAGAAATGCTAGTGGAAAAAAAACAAAACATGCTATTGCCCTCCCCACCAACAACAATATATAGTATTTTCAAACCATTGGGTGGTGGTAGGGGGAATAGATAACTGACAAACTGTCTGTCTCTGATTGTCTTAACATGAATTATTAATGAGCACAGTATGTCTCTTGAGACTTGGCCTGGTCTTGTTCCGCTTCTCTGAAGGTCCGTCTGTTTTTTCTGAGTTACACGTTGCCCAGCAGTAACAGTTTTACAACAGCAGTTATGCAAGAATGGACATATCACAATATCATTGGGTTTTATTCCCTTTGACTCATTGTGTCCTCTCTCTACCTCTCTGTGTGTGCATGTTTGTGTGTTTGGCCCATTAGACGAGCACTTACAGGACCAGTGGTTTCCATTAGGCCCACGGATCAACTCTCTGTTTTCAGTGTTGATTTACTGGGACCGACTAGCACGCGGTTGTCACTCATTACAAAGAAGTCTGTCCAGTAGAGCGTATCTGGCTGCCTCTAAAACATCGGCTTGTCATTTCTCTCCAACTGGAGGATGAGAGAAAAAAATGAGAGGGGAAGGAGTTGAGAGAGGGAGAGAAGGGGGAAATGTGTGGCAGGGAAGCAAAATAGACTATGCTACTGTGAACATGACTGCAGATGTGACCAAATCCCTCTAAACCCAGTGACTAATGCGCCTAATGTTGAGCTGAAGCTGTAAGGACACAACCACGATCAACACAAGGGGGCTACTGCTCTGTTGAGGGTTAAATGGCAATGATGAATGGAAGTGACAGAATTATCATGAAAAAGAAGGAGCAAAGCAGGATCAGGCATAAATCTGATTTAATGAAAACTGATATGGAAGTTTACCCAGATGCTAGATGGAAACAACACCACAACTACATCATGTGTCATGGTAGATAGACCCTGCCCAAAGGTACAAGCTCAAGCAAGAACAGCGTAGAATAACGCTCTGACTCAGGATTTAGTTCTAATATAAAGGGCAAATGCCATGTCACAATAGTAAATTACTTCTTACTTAGTTGATTAGGCTATGAATTAATGATTTTATGAGGGGGGTCATCAGAAGATGGATTTTTTTTTTTTTTTTTATAGTGCAACGCTATCCTGGGGCTCCTTTGCATCATCTGTAGCTGAAAACTGTCATCTTTGATTTCCAGCCAGCATTGCTGCTCTGATTAGATTCATTTTCATTTCATCTTAAAAAACCTTCAATATAGCCTGACATAATATGTGTTATCTTCACTGGAATTATGTCGAACATTTTAATAGTCATGCGCAGTAAATGTGACACAATCCTGCTGTTTACGCATAAATCAGTTTGTTGATCTAGTTATTCAGCTGCACTGGGGGGGGGGGGGGGGGGGGGGGCTAATGAAGCAGTTGTTGTGACTGATAACTTCAAGGCAACTTCCAATCAACTTCCAATCAGATAAGAAAACGCAACACTCCTTTTACATCCATCCATGCATTGATTAATTGATCTTTTCATATTCAACAGGCAGTTTCAAAAAGTAGGAAAGGTGCAAGACCACTCAGAGCTCTAGAAACAAGTAAAATAAGTTTTTAATCCATCTTCATAATTTCATGCCACTGCAAAGATACCCAGTAAGAAATAATCTGGCCCTTTTTTTTATGGATTTTGTTCTTATTGCCTTTTTGCATGTGTTATAGCTAATAATATTTGGGCAAACCATATCTAGTGTATTGGAATAATGTAAATCTGATAGAACAAATGCATGCCTGAAATACAAATAACCTTTGTCGGAAAGTTTTACTAGTTTTGCCTCCATGTTTATCTAAGTGTCGTGTTTTGTATCTTTCATTAATCCAACTTGCAAAAATGTACAGTTTTCTGGAAAAGAAAAATAGACAGCTTAATAAAACATGAATCAAGTTGAAGTGAAAGATCACAGTAGGAATACATCTTCAGAAAGAGGTGATACATATTCATGTCTTTGTTGGCTACGTCAAAAGTTAGAACAAAAATCAATTATTTAAAGTAATTGAAATTGATGCGTTGTGCAGATTTTCCTCTTGCTTTTTGACAATTAGCAGCAGATCCTTCTTGAGCAAGTCATTTCTTCACTAATCAAAATGATCAGTCTGCAAATAGATTGATTTATCTGTGGAGGTGCACTGTCCTCTCTGTGCAGCATCACCGGTTTTCCCGCTTGCATCAATCATGCTTATGTCCCATAATGCAATCAAAAGCTTAATGGCAAACACAGCCCAGCGGCACAATGCTGATGCAAGACATTTTTCTTGCTGGCATAAGTGGACACGTAAATAAGTGAGTTAGGGTAATCAGGGAGTAGAGATGGTTGTGGCTCGGGGAATGCGGGAGTGTGTTTGTGCACTTGCGTGCGTGAAAGTGTGTGTGTGTCTTTCTGTGTACAGCGTCAGCCCAATATCGATCACATTCACAGTTGCACAACCATGTTGGGCAACCTGCTTGCTCGTTTGACAGGTGTCCTTGTCGTGCCAATTCGTCTTTCACCTCTTTGTTTCTCATCCTCTTTTTTTTACCCCTTTGCCCATGGCGCGGTACCCCAGAGGGCTGTTCATGTGACAGGTGTCCCACTCGATATGGAAAGCACAAAAACAAAGGTGAAAAAAAAGACACCTGCTTTTGTGGCTCTTTCCGTAATTTGTCTTTAGTGAGCCGCAAGCAATAGTTAACAAATGTCTCATTACATGAATTAATTTTGAGGAATCGCAAAGGCCAACTTACACCGAGGTGTCCTCACATGACTGAACTGCATGCAGGTCAGATGAGAAGTACTGCTCTGCGTAAAGACTCCTTGGAGGAATTTGATGAGCAGCTGCATGGCAGATTGAAGGAGGAGCAGTAATCACTATTCAGAACGCAAAGGCTCTTTATTACAGGGATACACTGCAATGATGCAAGGCAGCCTTGCGTGAAATTGAAGAACTGACATACTGTGTTTTCATCCCCTTTTTTATTTGTCAGCTTTGCGCGCCGTTCAATAACAAGTTGAGTCAGTCACTCATTCAAGACGAGTGACGTTGCAGTATTGTTACTCTCTTCCTCTTGTGCTGAACTTTATTTCCTTATCGTCGCTCTGAATGAGGGAGCTGACTAAAGCGCACTCATGTGACATCTGAAAACTTGTGCATCTGCTTCTGGAAGGTTGAATCCCTGTGACTTAGGGAGAGAGAACCTTCCTTTTGACATGTGAAAATATGTCCCAGAGAATAGGTGATAAAGGGGTTTTTGGGAAGGGACTGTCAGCAAAAATGAATATCAGCACCAGAGGACACAATGCTGGCAATGGTTCAGTGGTTCACCACATTCTGGCAGTTATTCACAATGACAACTTTTCAAACATTGCTCTGCGTGACTTTATCTCTAAAACAAAAGGAAAAAAAAGGCATTCGTCTCAACCATTACGCTCTAGCTGGGATGTGAGGAATGTATTTCAGGCTTGTGTCAAAAAAGCTATTCTGGTTGTCATGTAAATTTGGTTGTCATTAATAGTATGGAAAGTCTCCGTTTGAAAATTCAACTCTATGTTGACATAGAGTATATTAAGGTCATAAAGCCTGTGGCACAGATACTATGACTTACTGAATTCTGTATGTTTGTTCATTTACAACGTTTTCTTGTGAAAACTGTGATTTCCCTTCCCCTCTATGATAACAGAGTTTTAGTCATAGGGTGTTAGGTTGCCCTTCTTCAATGGAATATACCTTTAAGTCCTAAAATGGCCAAAACCCATATTTTATTATACATGATGTTAAAAGTAAGATATATGTGATATTTTACCATCCAAACATTTTTCATTCTGATTTATTCTGTTAAGTGATGTGAGGCACTTAAACCGAGTTCTCGGCTGACTGTGGGCAAAGACAGTCTGGGCACATCACCAGTCTGCCACAGGGCAGAAAGACAACAACACACTCTCACACACACCTGGTGAAAAACCACAACATGGAAACTTCACACCGAATGCTCTTGCTGAGATTTGAACCAACAACTCAATCCAAGGCAAGTGTGTGATGGCAGAAAATGTTGGGACAAAGCCATGGTTATAATAGTGTTTTGTTATTGAGCTGTCCAACAGTGTACAGGTTAGCACTGTTACCTCACTTTAACATAACTTGTTTGAGTCCTGTCTTTGGCATTATCTCTGTTAAAACTTTGAAAAGTTTTCTTTAGGGTAACTTTCTGTCCTCCCACATTATAAAAATCATGGGCTGCAGGTTTATTTCAGCTTGAAATATAAATTGGTGAGTGTGTGAGATTACTAATCTCTGTGTTTGTCCAGTGGTGACCTGTCCAGGATCGACCCTGCCTTTGTCCACAGTCAGCTGGGATCAGGTCCAGCACCGGTCTCTCCAACCATGACCCTAAACTGGAGCAACAAAGAAGATGGATTGGTGATTCACCTCCTTAGGTACATACTTAACGATAGGCTTTAAATGTTTTGGAGAGAAGGGGGCGAATTGCTACTTAAGTAAGAGGGACGTTGCCCTAAACCTGCTTCGTGTATTCTATCTATCCAGCAGGTTGAATCTCTTTACATCTTTACATATGAGAGTCTCTACCTTGATTAAAGAAAAAAAAAAGTTATTTGATCAAATCAATTCAATTCAACTTTATTTATATAGTGCCAAATGCAACACAGTCATTTCAAGGTACATTCACATAGAAAAGCCAACAATTCTGACTGGATGCTAATGTTGGGGGCCATTCAACCTCATGGAAGGGGGAGGGGAGACCACGTTTTGAGAACAAAGAGATCACATGGTCAGAATGGGAAAAGTTCGCCATTCATCCCGGATCACCCCCCCTCCAAGGTGCAATACTAGAGGCCAACGGCAGGGGGAGCCCGAGAGCTCCCTCACCAGCTGGAAGGTCCAGGGCGGGCCCTCCGTCAGGATTGGTCCACATGACCCAGAGCCGACCGGTAACACGAAACCACAACAAGAGGTATAAAACACCCCCCGCCGGGGTGATTTCTGCCTCTCCAATGTTGAAACCTGCGTAAAGACGGACGCATCCGTTTCGCACGGAGACGAAGTGCCACGTGTGCCCGCTGACCGGGCCGGAGTTCCACACCCGGCCGGACGAGCCGACAACCACCGTGGAACTACTTCTACTTTTCCCTTTTTCCTTTTTTTTCTTCTTCACCGGAGTCCGAGTGTGCAGCTGCCACCGCACCGCCCTCCCGCATGCAGACCTGAAGCCGCTTCTTCTTCCCCCCTCCTCAAAAGAAGCGCTTGATCATCCTGTGGACTTTTTCCTTGTCCACAGACCAGTTTTAGCTTGTTTTACCTGGGACGCCAGAGAAAACAAACTCGCAGCCGGGAAATCAACGGATTTTCCCCGGCCGCCGGCAGCACGTTCACCCTCATCAAACTGAGTAAGGCTTAGAGTCTGGGCAGGCAATGAGAATAACGTGACTGTAATATTGCTGTGTGTTTATTATTGTGTTGAAGTCAGGGACGCCGATCCCGTGTTTCCAACCAATCTGTGTCTGCGCGTTGGATTTACATCCACGCGAACCTCCGCACTGTGTAACCCGCTCTCTCTCTCTCTCTCGCTCTCTCCCTCAACTTGCACAGACCATTTCTAGATGACTGTGCAGTCCAGAGACAGTGTGCAGAGCTGAACATATTCTGTCCACTGCCCTTCTCCCTCCCTCCTTTTCAGTTTTCCTCTCCTCCTCATAAACGATCGCGTAAAAGCAGCCGCGCGCTGCTGCACCCGCTTCTGTGACCGTGTGTAGTTCACTGTCCCTGGGATTTCTCATCCACGAGCCCCCAGGCGCGCTCCGAGCAGGCTCACGAGCCGTGCACGAGCACAGTGACGTCACGCTATCCAGAAAGAGTGCACTAAGCGCCTCTGGTGGCCGCGTTGGTGATTGCAATCTCTTGAAAGACCGCCACTCGGTGGACAAGTCGAGTCATTGCATTCTCCCTCCGTGCGCCGCCGCGCCCCTAGTGGTCGTTCCGGTTACTGCCTCGAACTAGACGCCTGCCGCCATCTAGTGTCCGTTCGAGGTCATTACACCCACACACACTGACCCTCCAACGCCTGCCGCCACCTGGTGGACGTTCGTGGTCATTACACCCCACTCAGGCTTCCACACACTCACTCATACACACTCTCACACACATACACACACACACACACACACCCTCTTTCTTTGTACATAGTGTTTGCTGTTTAATAGATTAGATCTTCGTGTTTGATTGTTTATTACTTAATTGTGTTGTTTTAATAAATGATTTATGAATTATTTTTGAATAAATACTTTTTGTTAATAAACGCATTTTAACTGAATTGATCGATTCTTGGTTATCATTGTGTATTTATTGTTGACAATTCACTGGTTTGTAACAGTCTGTGCTCGAATCTCACACCTTCCCTGTTATTTAATATTGTTATATTTACACAGAAATATTAACTTTATTTAAATAACCCTTTTTGACAAACGAGACTGAAATTTGGTATTAGCTATTTCCAGCTTAGCTGGTGGTGCCCCGATTTAATTATTATTTGATAAATAACCAATTTATGCAAATTAATAATTTTTATTAATAAATTATTTTTGATAATTTATTAACTTTTGAGTAATTACTCAATTACTCTAGGAGTTGCTGATGAGTAACTAACCGTTTACTTCATTAGTAATTCCAATTTTTCCTAAATTACTTTTAGTAATCCATTACTTTCAGTAATCCATTACTTACAGTAATTATTTATGCTAATTACCAACCATAAATCCCAACACTAATCATACTAATTGTCATTGATTTGGACTACTGACTTACAGCTTTCCATTGCCTCTGCCCTAACAATTTTACAGTTGCGAATAACACTATACAATTCTGCACTAGTTTGTGCATGTGTGCACATCAAGTTTAGAAACTTGACAGCTCGGTTTCAACTATTGAGTTGACAAACGTTGCAGGGAAGGCTCCTGTCTGCAGCTGGCTTGTCATCATTCATTTTGATTGAGTGGTTTGGACAGAAAAATCATCACTGCGAGGCCTATGAATGTTGGTTTATCCAAAAAAATAGCTTTATCGAGTTAAACATGTATTCTTCAGTTACAGTAGCTTAGATAAGAGGTGTGCAACTTTAATGACCCAGGGGCTACCATATTTTTTCCAATACATTTTTTTTTGTCTCTGGCCTTGGTTGGTTTATATTTTCATTATGCTTGAACTTCCTCTTTCTTTCAGTCTGTTTTCTGCCAAACTATCACTATCTCTCTCCTTCCGCTTTAGAGGATCCCACCAGGCCTGCTGTCCCTACACTGCACTCTCTACAACGCCTCTGACCAGCTTTCAACAACAACAACAACAACAACAACAAAAAACGTTCTCTTTCCCCCGGCTAAACTCATTCTGCTCTAATTCTGCCTCCATTAAAGCTCAGATCCCCAAGGTTCATCATTAGATGTTTTTGAAGTTTTCTTGCTTATATATTGTTGCGCACGTGCGTGTGTGCGGAGTCCTGTAATTCTCTCTTGAAACTGAGAGCAAAGTACACATGATGGTCATCCTCAGATGGGTTTTACATGAACCAATGCCCCTTTTATAGCTAAGATAAGACGTGGATTAAAGTTAGGGTTAAGGTCTGTGTTTAGACCAGTGATGCTCTTCTGGTCTGGCTCTGGAACCCATCAACTTTTAGTGACAAGCTGGGACACAAATCAAGAAAAATATAATAATAATAATACTTTCCCTATTCATTCATGTGAAACAGGGTACAGATTGAACCTGAGAGAGTCAAATAGAATATTTTCCAACACACACAAAATATAATAGTTTAATGAATGACCAGCCGATGGGTATATAGAAGGGGAAATGTTTCTGTGCACATTCTATACCTATTTTCCATGATATTACTGTTAAAAAATGAGATGAAAGTTTTCAATGGACAGATACTGCTGACCACTCTTAGCCAGAATGGCGCAATCAGCAAGGTAATGCAAAATATCAACAGTGTGTGCTAATGATGAGCCCAGTGTGGGGCCCGATTCTCTCAGCTGGGTGGTGATGAGCCCCCGTCAGCATGTGTTCCTCCAGTTTTCTGCAGCTCATTGGGCATTCAGTGGGAAGTCATCGCACCTGAAAGTGGGTCGAAGTTGTAAGCTGTTTTTATCCTTTAACGTGAACAAAGGTGGTAGCTGAATACATAGTTATTATTTATGGCTGCCATCTTTGTTTTGGTTTGAGCAAGGAGATGGGGTGTGGGAGTTGACTCAAGACTCTTCTTTTTATTTTTTACAGCTGTATATAAATCTTTAAAAAGGTGGATGTTTTCTTTCACTGAACTTCCTGTATGATTTTTTTTTTTTTTTACTGTCTTGAAATATTCAGCAAACCTCTAATCTAAATACAAATACACATTGCACCCTTAGAATGATGACCATTGGCCATGCCGGTAGTAATAACTTGTAAATCAGTCATTTTGTTCTCTAAAATCCACATAAAGGAGAGCATCAGCCACCATAAAACAATCATAATATTTTCACACGTTTTGTAAAACTGCAATTCTCGCCTTGAGATGTTTGTGTGTGCACATTTAACAATATATTTTTCTTACACTGTGGTCATGTTTTATGGTCTTTAGTTTGAATGAAACCTCCCCGATTTGATATTTTAAGATGATTCATTCAATATCCCTTGAAATTATTTATTTGAGGGAGCAGCATTGCTTGTAGTCTTATTGAAAAGTAGCTTGGGATGTTAATATAACTTTAAGGCCATCATTCCTCAGAACCACGAGGATAAAAAAAAAAAGGTAATTCAAAGGATTACCAAAAGAGAACCAATGCAGGTAAATACTGAATCATTGCCACCCAACAACAGCTCCTGTGGAGTTTGCACTTCCACTTTGTGATGGAGAAGGACTCTGGGTAACGTTGCATGTCGGTACAGTCGGAGGTGGAAACTGAGTGTATGGAATATGAAAAGCTCTAACACTGTTATCGTTGACTGTCTGTGTGTGCGAGATGCGATGTGACAGCTGAGCGGGGCTGTGAGGGCAGAGATGAATTCACAAATGGTAGCCCTAGGGACCAGTGGGATATGGGGGGAAGGTGGCGGGAATGGGTGAGTGGGTGACGGTGCATGCTGGAAAAACAAAGAGAAAGAGAGAGAGAGAGAGACGGGGGGAAGGGAGGAGGGGTGAGGAGGTTATCAGGGGCTAGTGAGGCTAAACTATCTGCAGTGTGGCCAAGATACCTCTCGTCTTTATGTTCAAATCTGGTTCAAAAATCACTCCTTAGGAAGTCCTTCAGTGAGACTCAGCTGAGAAAAGCACAATGTAGATGTGTTAGACTCTGATAGCATCAAGTGTTGTTCAAGGTCAACGGCAACCTGTTGACACTTTATTCCTGTTCCTGAATGTAAACAACATATTGAATGTTGAGGCTTTAATGAGATCAATCAAAAACCTAAAATAATTCAAAATTACTGGTGTTAAACACGTTAGGTAATCTACAAAAGTGTTTTGGGACAGATATTTTGCCTCGGACAAGAAATCTGTCCCGATCCGCTCTGTTTGCAATGATAGTGGATAAGATTTGCCATGTCAAAATATTTTTATTATTTCAGGACTTGTCTGAGGTGGTCCCAGGCTGAAGGGTATTGATCCCGTGTGTTTGCAGCGATCCACGACTGCTCCTGACCGGATTCATGGCACAATGACCAATAGAAGCAATGATCAAAGTCACGTGACTGCTGTCATCTGACCAGGGAGAAATCGCGTGTGGAAAAAAATTCTACAACAGCCCTCTCCTCTCTGTTTAAGGGGACCTGGTCTGGGACCCCAGGAGAGTGCAGGGCTACTCAGGATGTTTTGTCCTGTCATGTCTTACAGAATCAGTTCTGTTTGTGGTTTAATTTACTCAAATTTACAATAATCGAGAGTTACTTCTTTAAAATTGACTTTGGTCATTTCTGAACATTTAAAACAGCATGCAATGAGGAACTATATCACTCTTATTTGAATTCTTCAATTACCATCCGAATTTTAACCCTTTAAAGAGCACTTATGGAAATGCTTTGGAATTGAGTTTTAACCCAAGGACGTTTTTGCAGTTTATTCCACAACATTTAACTTACCTCAAAAAGGAAAAATCTAAAAACAACTATTATATTTACTTTAATTATTGATCTGTTTATCTACCTCCAGTCTCAGGAGGCAGCCGATCTCAGCCGACCAGACAGGTCCTCTGACCTCCTCCACAGGGCAAACACAGAGACAGACAACCATATATTCACACTGTGTTACATGCTGTTCACACGATGCCCTCAAACGTAGGTTTTAGGACTGCATGCATGCACAAACAGAACATGCAAACTCCACCCAAACAAAACGAAATGGATTCAAACCAATGATTATCTCACTGGGAGTCAAAATCACCACACGACTATATGTATACAGTATATGAATGATACATTTTCAACTATCAACTTTAAGAACAAAATGTTCACATGCTGACTGATATATGCCACCCACTGACAGTTATCTTGACAATTCAGTTCCAATAATCCGTAACAGTCTTTGACACTGATATGATCATGATTTTTTTTTATTTTTAAACTTAATCCAAACAGTGTAGACTTTAACAGAGTGGTGTATGTTCCATCCACAACTTGCGCAGCCAGCAGGGTGGAAAACCTCTGTTGATGAAACTGGAGGTACTAAATTACACAGAAAGTCTTTTGTCACAATTTCAGAAAAAGGAAAAAAAAAACTCTGCTGAGAGTCTCCAAGGTTTTTGGGTGTCATGTTGCAATGTGGGTAGCACATTTAGCAGAGCAGCAGCAGCCAGTTCTCCATCCATGTGTCTTTTCCACAGGCGCTAAATGACTGCTTTGTCTGCAGTTTGGAAGTCCTCAGAGTCAGGCACACAATACAGTGATGTACGTGAAACAGAGTAAAAACAGGCTGAAATCTCAAAACATTGAGGAATTCAAAATGAATATTGAAGAACATAAGTGTTTTTCATTATATTTTTCATGTTTTCATTGTGTGTTTGAACGAATTGTGACAACAATTCACTATTGATGGAGAAACAAAATATTCAAATATGAGGTAGATTTATGAAAAAATACCACATGGCCTTTTATGTTTAGTAAAATTCAAACTTTGCTCACCTGTTGCATGTCTTGCTAGTTTATAAAATGCCACACAGATGTGCCTGTTCATAATTGTTATGTTTTTTTGGACCCTAATCACAGAAAAATATTACAATGATAAGGCTCTGGATTTCCTACATAAATAATAAAAAGAAATCACTACTATATTGCAGACGACGTGAGATATCAATCGATCAACCCGCTGCTGCTGTGAACCTCTTCCCAACACAACACACATATGCTTAATACTCCACCAAGCCCTGCTCTCAGCACCAGCTAAATTAATCACAGATGCCACCAAGAGTGAGCCTGACATCACTGAGAGCCATAATGTGTGTGTGTGTGTGTGTGTGTGTGTGTGTGTGTGTGTGTGTGTGTGTGTGTGTGTGTGTGTGTGTGTGTGTGTGTGTGTGTGTGTGTGTGTGTGTGTGTGTCTCACTTGCACACGGAAGAGAAAATCCGAAAAACCATTTAGCATTTTAAATAGCAGCACCATCCTCAACTCAGCCGATCGAGCCCATTAATTAAAAGGACATGCCCCGTTGAAGCTCAAATGAAATCTCACTCTTATTCACCACAGGAGACGTCTGAAAGAATGATCTTTTTCCCTGCCTCATGGTAAAACCACGTAATCTAGGCTATGGACTTTTCATAATTGGGTGAGGATGATTTATACCAGGTAGAGAGAAATGACGAGGTGTGAGCCTACTCTACTTCGTCACCACAGCCCTCCTAATACTCCCTACACACACACACACACACACACACACACACACACACACACACACACACACACACACACACACACACACACACACACACACACACACACACACACACACACACACACGAGCTCTCCATATATGTCTGCGTGCACTTGCTAGTCCTCAATGTTAACATCGAGGAGATGTGAAATTGTCTTGATGGACTCTCACCACATTTGTCATCAGCATGTTTGAGTAATTTCAGAGGGTTTAATTTGCACCCAATTTGTCAAGTTGGTACTCAGTGGCCCATTTTTTTCCCTTATGTTATGATTGCACATCCATGGTCCACTTGGCTATGGTCATTGACCTTCTACTTATAGAGTCCAAGATCTACAAAGATCAAATACCACCTTGGGTACGGATGCAAATGCTCACCAACAAAAACGGATGCAAGTAGTGATGTCACGTGCACAAGATGCTGAGCAGATGGTCTGATAATGCAACCTTGTCCTTGATAAATGTGAAGCATTTTCTCCCCTCATTAAAACAGAAGTTTTCCTTCATCTGAAAAATAGATGAAGAAATCATTAAGTTGGTTTAGTTCCTGTGGGGGGATGCAGACTTTCTTGGCTACAATGAGTAATGTTAGTTCAGCACATACATACAGTATATTATAAATTATGTATATACAGTATATAGTTTTATTTTAAGTGAACTCAGATAGTCTTTTGTCATGTCAACACATGAAAAAAAAACAGTTGCTGGAAACAAAGTTAAGTCAGTAATTTTCGCTCACATGCTTTTTAGTTTGATTTAGGTGCCAACAATCAAACAAATTTTATTTAAGATAAGTGTGCAACTTTGAAATATGAAGAAAGTGTAGGATCATGAGGTAGAATCTCTTGTACAATCAACACTGACATTAAACTTTCAGGGTCGATCAGACTTTTTGGATACAGAGGCTTTGGTTTGACTTTTGAAGCTCTCAGGTAGGTACATGGGCCTGTCTCAGAGACAAGTTGAAAATGTTGGTCACCATGCCTTTTAGTTGCTCTGCACAGTTCCACAGGACCCATCAGGGAATGTAGCTTTTTATGGGTTGATGATGGGAAAGGCCTTTTTCATTCCAGCTGTATAAAGCTGAAGGGTCAGATCGTTGGGTTCTGGTGGGGCCTTATGTGCTTGTGTGGACTTACTGTCCTTGAACCATGCAAAATATGTTGTCAAATATTTCTCGTAGGGAGGGGTCATTGAAATACACTTGAGGGGACCAAGGTGTCAAATCTGTCAAAGTGTGGAAGCCTTGCCTCAGTCAATGTTAGTCTTTGTTTTTAATGAAGTGGCTTTCGAGTCTCTGACCATGCTGCCTCTCTCCCTACTTGATGCCACTTGACAGGCTCGTCCTGGCCACTCTGAATGCCGCATTATCCCCTGATCTGAAAACAGCATTCCTTGCTCACCAGCCCTCACAATTCACCAGACATTCAGTGTTTCTGGTTGTTGTGGCACTCACTGAGTTTTGCTAGTCTATAACTCATGTGTAGATTTTCCACTGTAGCTGATGACTGATTCTATATCTTCCAGAACATCATTAGCACCATCATGTGAGGCACCTTCCTTATAGATATCCTGCTGTGCTGGCTGCCAGTATTGATTCAACTAGACTAATTGAGCTTGTTGTGTTTCTTTGGAAACGCCAAAGAAATCTTTTTTTAGAGCCAGATCAGGAAGAGTTGCAGACTGTGTTTCTTGCCACAGTATTGTCTTCCATATCAACTGATTCTGCTTTGCTGCCACCATTTTTTCCCCAAACACCCTGCATGAAGTCTTACATGGTGGAGCAGTTATAGTGGGACAGAACTCAACAGGCCATTTCCCTGTACTTTGAACAGATTATAAACTGTAAATTTGGAATTATTATTTGAAGGTGGTGAGTAAATGGAATGTAAGAATTCCTTGCAGGCCAGCCAGCAAGCCGTGTGGTAGATGAATACCCTTATCAGTGTTGTAGCATTTCCCATGACTTTTTCATGTTATTGTTTCTGTCCACAGGTAAGCGTGGGCAGAGACATGAACATTTGCATTTGCAATGACGTTTTTTTCATGTGTTTGTATTTTTTCCTCTGTTGTTACTTGCTGTAGGATTGTGCTTGTGGCTATATTCGACCTACTCAAATTCCCGATTGCTGCACTTACAGCCTGGAGGCCGCCCTATTAGTGTAGATGTTATTTGAAGACTTTTAAGAAAGCCTATTAAGGAGAAATAAAAAAAAAACGTTTTATGCGTTGCATATATGCATAGTATACATTATTTCAGTTTGATGCACATAGCACTAAACCTGGAAGCATTCGTTTTCCAGCATTTCTTCATCTGCCATATTATTTATCCACAGCTTATTAACTCAGAAACTCTATAATGAGAGAAAAGAAAAGGGGAGGGGAGATGGTGATCTTGCTTCCCTTGCCATATATTGGGATCGGATGCGTAGCTAATGAAATGGACGACACAGAGGGCATGTTGCTGATACAGTAGTAATTACCAACTGCTGCTGCTGCAGTACCCACACTACCTCAGCCTCACACTTCAAGCAGGACTTAGGCAATGCCCAGAGAAGTCTTCTCTTCTCATTCTTCTAATGTTGACATAATGATTTATATATGTTGCCTAATAAAAGGCAAGCTACAGAAAATGTGTTCAAAGAGTAGTGGGCTTCTTTTGTGAGTCCAAATAAAAGTAACTTCTTGGTAAAATAACTTGAAAAATACTTTTGATAGTCTCTGCCACTTACAGTAGGTACTGTAGGTCTTGGAAATTTTATATTAAGGAAGATGTGACAACTCAGCTGCTCTCAGTACTGTGTGGGTCAGTCTATTAACTGATCCAACGTTCTCTTCAAGTTATATCAGTTAAACACGAGGTCCGTGGGATCAAACGGGCCCAAGAGAAAGTCCGATCCAGCCTTGGAAAGTACCAAATTACAAAGACTTTTAACAGTTTTCTTAAGAGATGTGAACATAACACATCACATAGAGACTTAAGCTGAGGTAAGTGATGCTGTATTTCATTGTATTTTGCACCAGATGTGGTCTCTATGGTGATAATGCAACAATCTTCAGTACTAATTTTTGGTTTTGCAAATACATAGACTTTTTCAAACTTACACTCCACAACAAAGAAAAACTTAAATGTTTTAAATTTAAAGGTTATTGTGGCACTGTTTCAGCAGTTTGACCCACTCAAGATGAAATATAGGGCTGCATGTGGCCCCTGAACTGAAATGAGTTTGACATCCCTGGTCTCTTGATATTACACAAATGGCTTTTTTTGGTTGTTATTGTTTTGTTTTGGTAAGTTAGATTTGATAAGATGTTATTGAAGTCCTGTATTTCTAACTGCATGCACTCTTTTCAAGGATGATACAAATAGTTTTACAGAACCCACCAGTCTTACTCTAGAAAGAAACAAATTAATAAATTAGTAAGAATTACAGGAAGCAGGAACTAAACAGCTGAAATAAATTGCCAACAGCAGCAAACTCATCTAAGTGTAATGTTTTTTTTCTGAGGTTGTGAACACATCAGCTTCTACTCAGTCAAACATCAGGCAATGTTGAAAATAAGAGCTGCTTCAGGGAGCGGGGCAGGAAGAGACGGGGCTTTTTTCATCCATGACAAGAGTAAGAAGTTCACTGTTCATCTATAACTAGCGGTTAGTTACTGAACCCACTAAAGGCATTGCAGTAAGTTGTACTCATATTTTTGATAGTACTCTGAGTGACATGGGGCGCTAACCTTCTTTGGTCTAAATTACAAAAATATACAAATTGGTTTAATAATTTCTATATTTTCATTTAGAAGTTCTGAGTAGGAAAGCTTTAAACATGCCATAATAAAAGCATAAAACTACACTGTAGATACTTTGACTTCAGCACTCTTAATGTGACCTAAGTCTTCAAAAGCATCATAAATTCATAAGTGCAGGATGTGAATAAAATCTTGCTGATGCACATTTTTGCTATGATAGTAATTGTCATGAGTTTTCTGACCCACTGAATAAGGCCCCTAAAGGAGGGATCCTCATTACAATGAAACATTGCTCCTTTCTGGGATCGCGCTGCCATAAAAATGCCAAGCAGTCTAACCTCTTTTTTTCTTCAGGCTATAGCCATTGTCCATTTATATACATGCAAATGTAAATATAGAATGAGAATTGTATCTGTATGCCACAGCAGGATCTTGGAATACATTTGTGCATACCACTCCTTTAACGTCACGCATACATTTTACAAAGCATTTACACTTCTCCAGTGCCGCTTTGTCTTAATCTGCTATCTGCTGTTCTTTAAAGCGGCAGCTCTCCTACAACATGTGCTTGGTGTTTAACAACTGCAGATGCCTGCCAAATGATAAATGCATTCCTTCCTTCAGCTTCACATTGCAAGCATCTCACTCATCCCCCTATGATTAGCATATGCTAATGCTGCTCAATGCTGCAGGTCAATACTTTGGACTAATTACAGTGCCAGGAGACAGAAGGGTTTCCAAAGTGCTCCTCATTGATTATATTATACACTAAAGAAGTAATGGATTTTGGAGGCACGCAGACATCGGAATGCAGTTTGAAAAAAAATCACAGATGCTTTCAGAGATTTCTGTATTGCAATAATTACATACGAGATGAGAATTATGATCTACTTGGACAACATCAACGACTGCACTGCACTTCCATGACAGCCAGTAGGTCAGTCCTGTTGACTGTTCCAAACACAACAGACGGCTCATTAAGGGAAGAAACATGCTTTAACAACAAACAATTATGCACATAACCCAGCACTGCCAGTGAAATCACAACACCTGCAGAGACCCTTAAAGCTAATTTAGGAGAAATCCTTTGTGTGAGACATTAACTCAGCACAAATGATATGAAAAACTCAATTAACATTTAACCAAGTGATGAAATACAACAATACAAACAAGTGCGCCTCAGGGCAAAGTGAAAATAGGCGCTAATTAGCCAGATGGAAATTATTAAAATAAGATAATAAGTAGACCTCCCCCCATGCAAGACGGTGGAGGGTGAAAAAGTTAAATATGTTGCTTTTATTTGCCAGAGATGAACATTATGCTGAATATTTATGGGGATGGAAATGTTGTTTATCTCACTGAGAAATATCAAACCTTAGTTGAGACGTAAACAGAATACTGGCTCTGTACTTTTTCCTGTATTTGTGGTTATATCAACTTGACTCACACCACTGAGCTGAATAACCCTGTGCTTTAGCCATTGGCCGGCTGTGTCGTAGCTTTCCAAATTGACTTCAGTGCTGTAAAAACTTGGTTATCTAGTTTTTGAATCATGATGGAATTAAAACATTGGGGGCTGAAGATGAGACGCAGGGGGAGGTATTGTTAACCAGAGTGGTAACTGTCCAATCATTTTTTCTTCTTCCTATGTCACCCATTAATTAAGTTGTAGATCAATGTAAGGACTGCTTATTCTGCTGCTGTCACTCTTGCATTGGGCCATAGTTGCCTCAGAATCTGGACTTGACGCCCCCCTTCACCCTGTTGATGAATGAGGATTTGGTTCAGGATTACTCCTTCATCATTAAAGTCTCTTCACTCCACTTGCTCCTTCTCTGAATGTTGAATTTCAGGCTATTCAGTGATATATTCACCTTCTCCATGGCCCGGCAGTCTGTTGATATGCAGCAGTTTATGACTTTGACCAGACACTTGGTAAAACATAAGAAAGAAAACCGTAAATCTGCTATTTACATATTCTCCTGCGATAGCATGCTCTCAAAGTATTGCGGTCGGGACACTGTAAGGCAGTATCATTAGAGCCACACACAAGGTTTAATACACACACATGATTTATGGAATAGCACCATCACCCCTTCGATTCCCATCAATATCCGCTGCTATAATTATACTCAACACTATTTTTTTTGTACTTGCTACACGGATTGATGTACATAATTTATTTGCGTTTGGACAGATTTTAAATAGAAAGCATCAAACCACGGAGTAACCTTGGTGCCTCATCCAAGTGTGGATCCAAGGCTGTCACTTTGAGGAAAGCAA
This sequence comes from Blennius ocellaris, assembly GCF_963422515.1. NCBI lineage: Eukaryota > Metazoa > Chordata > Actinopteri > Blenniiformes > Blenniidae > Blennius > Blennius ocellaris. The sequence continues at coordinate 15,255,013 of NC_137651.1, forward strand.
AGTGTGAAAATGCAAATGTATTTCTGTTTTACATACCCTTACAAGGGTCACAGTTAGTTGTTTCGATTTTTATTTTTAGCATTTACTTAGCACAAATATGACTTTGTGAGCAGGTCCTTGATTATAGACTGTGCACCAAGTGAGATTTTTATATTCCCGGAGGTGTGGCAACACCTCCATTGCATCACATACATGTGGGGAAATGTACGACTTTGATATCAAGCGTTTTGACGTCTCAAGCTGAAGCAACATCATAAGTGAGCTGCAAGCGATTCAGTGTCTCACTCAAGAAGCTTTCAAGTGTATGAATGCACTTTTGCTATTGTGGGGATTGAATGTATGACTGAATAATTCCATCCCTCTAATAACTAGGTCACCCTGTTGGCCATATTACAATGTGACTTCCTCGTAATTTGCCCCCACGCCACACCGTGCATATATGGTATATGAGCCTGTTTCATCAATATATTTCCTACTACTCAGGATTCCATCAAAATTATCTGTTGGCTAATGTATGAACCTTTGCTTTTTTGTTGCCAGAGGTACAGCACTTGCACCCACATCCAGATGCAGCACACACAGAAGCTAAAATTAATATTTCATAGTGCTCCAATGCCCGTCAGACAAATTTATGTGGACATCCCGTCAATAAATGGCTGAAAGATTGATGGAATGTGATATCTGCGGGTGGAGCATGAAGCAGCTGGTGGGAGTGCTGACACAATTTTTGGGAAGATCCCCTGTTCATTCTGTTAATCTATGAGGCAGCCGACTGATTCATTGTCGTGTGCACGTGTTGGGAAAATTGAAAGCAGAAGGGCATTGCAGGAATGTACCATCCGTAGTATGACTGTGGGAGCTATTTTAGTGATATGAGGCATATATACTCTGAGGAGCAAGGTTAAAGAAGCGCATGATCTGAGATTATAAACCCTAAATTAATTAAATATCAGTGGGCCAGTCATGTTCTCTTACATCATGGTTTATTGACATTTCAAGGGCGTATGTTAAGAAACTATGCAGAGGGTGCCATTCTGTGTGGAATTCAAATTGTGTATACTATTAGAGTCTAAAGACACGTGTGGGCGTGCGAGCGTTCGTGCGTGTGTGCTAATGTTGGTCCCTCTGCGCCTGCCCTGTGACGGATTTGCAACCTGTCCAAGGTCTTCCTTTTCTTGGTCTGTTGTTTTCCAAAACCATTGTCGTGGCTCAGAAGTAGTATTAAATGAATGTGTGCGCAGGTTACAATGAATGCGTGGTGGCTCGAATACATAAATAAAAGTGAAAAGTACATTGTACACACCAATGTTTGTTTTCAAATTTACTATAACAAACCTCTTTACAAACCTGACTGTGGGGTGAATGATACACATTGGACAGATCACCAGTCACAGAGGTAAACACAGACGCTCATAATCACAACAACCAGCACTGCCTCTCGAATGCAGGATTTTGGATAGCGAGAAAATTGCAGCACTGAGGAGACCCACACATGAACAGGGAGAACATGCATACCCATGCACGAACAGAAACATGCCCAGAAAGGCCAGATTTGAACTGGGATGATGTCAGGTGTTGTTATTCAGTATGATGCATAGCAAAAAGGCAGCCCCACCCCTACCTCCACCCTTTATAACCTGGCACCATTATCAAGTGAATATTAAACCACTGTTTGTGTGTGCAAGTATCTTTGCCAAGCTTTAAAAAAAACATGCACAGATTTCCTGCTGTTGTTTGATGATGCAAGTATTTAATAAACTTAAAGCAAAGACTTCCAAACAACTGGAAGCCATAAACACTCCCGATACCATTTTTGGCAGAACCCTTGTGGGTAACAAGCAGAGGATATACAAATTATGAGCCATCTGGTGATGTCGCTGCATGTTATGTGCTGCTGATTGCATACTATATTGTGTGCACAAAATGAATAGTAGGATCTATCACATTGTGTGGTCTGCAACCTTTGCAGTAAGAGATCTTTTGTTCCCCCTCTGTCCAAATCATATTCATCTGGAACAACAAAGCATGTTTAACCTTCAAAAGGAAGATGAGGGATTCACAGTGGTCTCGTGGTTACCCTTACACTGTGTTCTCCCTGTGTGTGCAAGGGTTTACTCCAGGTAATCTAGGTTCATGGGTAATTCCAAATGACCTGTACATGTGAGTGTGGGTGGTTTTCTGACTCTGTCTTTGGCCTGTGATAGATTGGTGACCTGGGTGTACCCTGCCTTCATCCACAGTCAGATGAGATCGGCTCCAGCACCCCATGACCTGGAATTCAATTAAATGGTATAGAAGATGGATGGAAATGAAGAAAACACAACAGATGACCCAGTCCATCTTGAGTAAAATGTTCTCTTTTCCTCTGAGTCTTCTGTTTATCCATTGTTGACTTCTCGTGGGTTTTGTTAGCAATGCCATATTGAGAATAAAATGGTGCAAGGTAGGTGACAAAGTTTCACGTCACACCTTTTTTCTGAATCAAATAAAATATTATTTTAATTGGGTATCTCAATCTATGACTTTAACATATTTTTTGAAAAACAGTTTGCTATAAAAAAAAAAAAATGATTTAACAAACATTAGAATTCGGTATACTTGCTTGTTATTACTTGAAACTACAGAGAAGATAAAAAAGCAGCATACAGCTGTAGAGTATCAGTTTGCAGATATCCCTGCACTGGACTGACTAGTTTTTAATTTAAGAATTGTGGTTTTAAAATAAAAATAAACATACCTAGTTGGTTGAAACATGTCAATAAATGTAACTATGTGAGAGCTCAACTGGCTGAAAACTTGGAAGAGTCGTCGTGTCTAAAATAAATTTGGTTTGGTATCGATGAAAGTAATAATTTCGTAATGCCAACATTTCAACATCAAATCTGTAATCATTTCCTTTTAGTCCACACGGATTAGAGTGATTTTTTAAATGGTTATTAGATTCAACCCAAAAAGTTAAGAAATGCACCTTTAACTAGAAAGTATCTCACAGGTTTCGAGGCTACAGATGTGACTGGAGTCATTAGCTGAGGCATTCATGTATTTCTAAGAAGCTACCTTCATACATCACATCTCGTAATGACTTCACACACAAACTCTGAAATGGATTCATGAATAGCGGCTGCAACATAATCCTGAAATTGAGATGTCCATGGAATACGCATTAAAAGATTAATGAGCTGAAATTATCATTGCTCTGTCTGGCTTTCTGACATTTGTCTTCGACCTGCGAGGCTTAGGGCATGTGCCCAGAGGGTTGCCTTCCGGGGCCACAGCCATCCTTGAAATTTCAATAGATATTCAAAGTGACCAATTACAGAAAAGGGCAAAGATCTAAAAGCCTATTTGTCTATATTTTGAGAGATTCATTCTGTCGCAAGGTACAATCTCTGATTCCCCATTGAGCTGCATTTCATACTGATCACGGTGAAGAAAAGGCAGATTTTAGCCCTAACATAGGTACTATTTCAGGGAATTTTCGGCCGCCTCATGAACATCTACAAATGATGATTCATTTTGAATGATCCCATAGTAAGAGGATAGCATGATTACAAATAAATACTGACAACTCAAACATATTATATAGAGTGCATTATGTAAATGTTCACATTTAATACAGACATTTTGGAAAAATTAAAACTAAAAAGGCACTGTGCCACAGTGATTCTTTTCAGATGAATGCCTTCTCAGAACAGGAACGTGGCATTTTTTGACATAAATGTTTCCACATCCTCACGCTGGTGTGATTTGTGATTTCATTGGTTGCTAATACCAATAATACAAATAGCTATCAATGATACACCCTTGATCTCTTGGCTTTGATGACTAGTACCCTCTGTGGAAAAAAAATCACAACATTAATTTTCACTGTCATCCTGTAGGCCAAATTTGACACTTTTGTGGGACAATTTTGGCATGTGGATCTTGGAATTGCCATCCATCTAGTTGATTTCAATATAAACTGCATTTAAGTTAGCCTCTCAAGATGAATTTCTATAGCTGATCTACCCATCTCTGACATCACAATTAAAGAAGTTGAACGTCAAAGCAAGTGTTGCACATTTTAAACACAGAAACCCACAAGTGAAGAATAGAAAGACCAAACAATATGAGTTGTGACAATGACAGATCCAATGCCCTGGAAGTGCCTTCAAAGGATTTGACGTGATCCCATCTTGCCGGATCTGTCAAACTCCTCTTGAACTTTTCTTTCTATTATTTTTGCAGTGAGGAAAACAGTATAGCCTGGAGCGGCTCCTGCATGGGTTTGATGTAATGTGCTTTACCCTGACAGTGACGATAAAGGGCCTGGGTTGGGGGTGATGAGGAATAACAACAACTCAGACTCCCAAAAAAAGAGCTGGTTGTGAATTTTAGGGTAAGCTTTACAATCTTATGCCTACAGAAGGCGTAAGTTAGATTCAAATAGTCTACATTGCTACAGCAAGCAATTAATTTACTCCCTGAATATTACACTGAAAAGAATGAGCCCTCTTAGACTTCTACGAAACATCAAGGCAGCCTTGCTTTGAAATGACATGGCTAAATTAAGTTTTATTTCATTTGCATCATTGCCTTCATGGTGGTTTGCAATTTTAGACTGAGCCGAGGATAGTTTCACAACCTCGTAAGTGTGTGTCAGTCATGCTTGGTTTCTACAGTTTTTTTTTAAGCATAGTAAGAATAATGACACCACCAATATGGTGAAATTACAACATTTCGAGCAGTGTTTGATTGACTTGCGCTCTGGATATCAGAGCAGCTGTGTTATCTTGGCTAAATTAAGACTTTTTTCTATCTGCTGCCTAAAAATCTGAATCTGTTCCATTACAATTTTCCTCAGCATGTGGAGGTCCCACTGACTGCAGGGTGCTTTATCCAATGAGTGTAATTTCCTCAGTGCAATTACATCATTGGCGACAGTCAAGATTGCCAGCCTTAGCTCAAGTACGAATTAGCAAAAGAGTTCTAATCTGAAGGTTTTGCATGTAAAGCAAATATTTGCATCACAAGGAGTTGGCATAACATCCTCTGATCAGCTGATTACCATAGTGATGAGAATCTTCAAAGGCAAAACTTCCTTCTCTGGGGGTTGAGCTCAGAGTTATAGGTTATAAGCTGCTGTATTGACTGTCTCTGAGGGCATGTTCTGCTCAGCAGTAGGAAATGTGGGACACTCCACTGTTGATTATAATGAAGTGGAGAGAAGCCAAAAGCTTACTTTTTTGGGGGGAAAAAAAGAAAAGCAAAGAGGGAGACCTTTTTTTGACATATGTCATTATCTTCTCTGAAGGTGTCTGAGGTTTTAAAAAGCAGCAGAAGTACAGGGAGGAGCAAGGAGGCAAAGTGAGGAACTGGAGATGGAATATCAAGTGAGGCTGGAGATTTGTGACGTGATGAACTTTATATTATAGTGATCCATTTCTTAATTACTCCTCTAGGATAGTCATTTTCCCGCTATTCCCCTGCTATAAAGCATCCTCCATATGGCACCTTTGGCAAAGGGCATTATTCTGCCTCTCAACAGGCAGGCATCAGGGTGAGCTGGCTTACTGGAATGTGCTGACACCTCACTTCTCCAAACAGTTAGAGGTTTGAGGGTAATGGGAAGGCTGAGGTAAAATGATTAGTGAATGCACACGAAATGCCCACATATTCTTCTATTATCACAAATGCATATTCAGGTGCATGGTTTTTGTAATCTTCATTTTATGCTTTGAGGTAATTTTTGCCATCAGACGCTTTTTCTAGGAGGAAAAATGTAAAATAAAAAAGAAGGTGCTGTTTGAGCTAGGCTATGAACAGGATTTAAAAAAAAAAAGGGATTTGGATGCCCTTCTGCAGTCCATTTTTTGTGGTGTGGGGTCGATGCCAGATATTCCTCCCTCTCACTCCCCCTCTCTCCCGGATACTGCTACTCAGCACTGCAGCACTGAAGCAAAAGGGATAGATCTCTCCCTTAATGTGACTGTGCGTGCGTGCTTGCGTGCGTGCGTGCATGCTTGAAAGAGAGAGACATAACCCGAGTGGGGAGTCACAGAAATGAAAATGAAGTCACAGCATGTCAAGGCAGCGACAACATGCAGCACAGATATTGAGATAACAAGCATGTTGCAAAAAGAGGAAAATCTGTGAAAGATATGAAGCTGCTTGGACACCCCTCACAAGACTTTTGAATCCATTTGTTTTAAAAGGCTGCTGAAATGGGGTGGCATACTGCCAGTTTCTGAGCTGAGAGAGAGAGAGAGAGAGAGAGAGAGAGAGAGAGAGAGAGAGAGAGAGAGAGAGAGAGAGAGAGAGAGAGAGAGAGAGAGAGAGAGAGAGAGAGAGAGAGAGAGAGAGAGAGAGAGAGAGAGAGAGAGAGAGAGAGAGAGAGAGAGAGAGAGAGAGAGCGAGAGCAAGAGCGAGAGAGAGAGAGAGAGGCGACAATTCATCACAAGTATTTCCAATTCATCAGATGAGGACACGACATTTCCCTAAAGTCTTGCACTTAATATTTGGAGCAAACTCGTAAAAATTGATTGACTGAAAATGATCATTACTATGAGCCAAAAGGTTGAGCATTGCTGAGCTTGCATGGCTGACTGCGTGCATTTCCCCTACAGCAAAATATTGTCCTCATACCTCTGATTTTGTCTTATAATCTTTCTAATTCACCGAGTTCTTAACAAATCACATTCATGTCTTATAAGGATTCAGCATACATAAGGTACTGCATACTAGTATTGTTGGAGATACATGCTGTGTGCAGCATGTATAGATCTCATCTATAAGCAAGCCCGTATGTACAGTCTGCAGTCCTAAATTATAAATGACATCCACCACAAAAGGTGGTTCTCCTACTCTGTTGAATTAAGTATGATTGATCCATATATTGCCACCTGAACTATGGGAAATACTCAAACGCCATCCATATCAATTGATTCTCTTAAGTATCAGCTCAGCAGGTGTAAAATAAGATTTTGTATAGGAGGAGGTTGTTGCGGGATAGGCACTTAAGAAGGTACAGACCATTAAGCCGCATACTGGATGCACTGAATGGGAATCTGCTCTGTGACATCACGCTGCCAAAGAGGGATGGCTTAATTAAACTTTCATCCGACAAATCTTCATGCACGTTTAATGATCCCGAATCACTTCATTCCACATGAATTATGAATATTAATGAGTGGGAGGTAAGGGCATAGGCAAGATGTGTTGTGGATGTGTAGGAGCCTGGGGGGGGGAGGCTGGTGTTACAGACGATGTGTCCAGCCACCAGTCAATGACTTCACAGTCTCACCAAAGGCCTCCAGGCCAGAGGTCATAATTGGAGTGTGTATGCACTGGGTGTGTGTATGTAGCCTCATTACAGACGTCTTGACTGGCCTCAAGATCTCAACTATGTCTGACCAGACGAGGCGTGGCTGGTCAAGGCCTACTTCAGGGGTCCTGCTCTGTAACTGCTCCCCCTCAGGCAAATACTCACTGTTTACTGTCCTGCCCTTGAGCATAGCTCTCATTTTGTCAGGTTTTCTATCCACCGCCATTAATTAAAACAAGACTAGGTCGAAACCTAGTATAAGGCAAACACTAAGACCTGCAAAAAAAAAAAAAGGAAAATGAACATGGTGAGAAAAATGAACAAGTAAAAAATACAAAACAAGTACAGGATGTCCAGATTAAAACCATTATTGATTTTACGACACAAAAAAGCATGAGAGTGCAAAAAAAATAGTTTTTTCATTTATACTTGGAATTGGAAAAACGTTTAAATCAATCAATCAATCAATCAATCAAGCAAGCAAGCAAGCAAGCAAGTAGCCATTAATTATAAAACACTTTTAATGTAGATTGTTATCATCCAAATGGCTTCACATTGATATAAGTTTAACAAGACAAAACAAGAAAAGACAAGGAAACAGTAGAGGGAAACTTTATAACAAGCACGATATAGAGAAAGAGAGGAGGGCTGTTAAAAGAATTAACTAGGCAACGAAACTCGGCACGTTATCACAGTGACAAAGGTAAAATTTATTTTATTTTTAAATAATTAAGGAAAAAACAAGTACTGTCACACCGACATAAAATTTAAGAGTCATCAATTTCCCTCACAATTCTTTTAGGACTGTGGAAGAAAACCAGAGAAGGCAGGGGAAACCAATGCAAGCAGAGGGAGAGCAATCCCCACACAGAACAACCCCCAACAAAACTCCAATCCAAGGCCATTCTATTCCACCATTGAGCTAAGTCAAGATATTACAAATCTTCATATTGGGCAACATGTGCTATCATGTTATTAAATACTGGGCAAAAGAAATATTATTTGATTATTAATATGCCGCACCTTTTCCAGTTACTTTCTGTCAGTTTCAATGAAATGCGCTCCCCCTATTACACTCTTTGTATAATGACTGATTTAACATTTTCAAATCTAAGAGAAACAAGAATGTATTTTAAGAGTGGACATTAGGCACATGTCTTGTACTGATCTTCTCCAGATAAATTGCTTAAATTATGCAGGTTCCGGCTATAAATGTCAAATGTCATTCCTTGACAGAAGGAATTCGTTTTTTCTCCAGTGCACAGCATCCCACAGAAAAAAGCCCTCTCTTATGCAAAAGCAAGCATACCCATAGTTGGAGCTATGCTGCCATCTACTGCCATGGGTTTGACTTTTCAACCTATTGCTTGGTATACAGCACCCTGAGGTGAAAATAAATGAAATAGTCATTTTTAAAGGCACTTCTGTATTACTTGAGCTATGTTTCATTATGTGTTGCAAGGAAAAACAGACAGGATTTCACTCAGTTCTAAATATTCCCATTTGGTACATCTGTGGTTGCATTTGATTAATCTTTCCTCCAACTTACATCTGGCTCTTTTTTCCACTCAGTATAAACTGTGTTGTATAATACATTTTACTAGCACTCTTCTGAATTCCATCCAAATGTTGTAAATAGACAGAAGGGAAGCTCGGTGTAGGCAAGGGGATGGGTTTGATGTATGGGGTAATGACAAGGAACCTAAAATAGATTCAAGGGCTTTAGTCATCAAGTAGTGTACTGCCCAGGTATGGTTTTATGGCTTTATGGTTTAGGGTTTTTTTTTTTATAGCCTCCATTGCAACCTTGCAGCATTTTAAATCATAAGCATTTTGTGAGAGTTCGCCTTCATGCCCAATACATCAAGTGTTAACAGCTACACACAACAGTGCAGATCCCACAAGGCATGATGATGACAGCAAAGATTTTAGCTTCAAACTGCAATGTTTATTGCCAAATAAATGGTGGAAATCCCACATTGCATGGAATGTATATTCCTCATGCAAAATGCCAGAAGCAGATTAAATTCTCTTTCATGGCTTCAGAATGCAGTTCACTCTGATCTCCGATGTGGTTAATTTAATAACAAGAAAATAAATGGATGGGGGTATTCAAATAATACTTGATGTGCCATCACTGTTTCTCCCACTGAAGACCAAGCGTGTCTCAATCTTTCATGTTGCTTGCGGAGCATGAAGGAGAAAATCAGTTTAAACTGGTTTAATTAAAATGGAGGGCAAACACCAAGGCCCATCTGATTAGGATAGAAGTAAAGCCTCTCGTGCTCCACATCCCATGTTGCAACAAGCAACAGAAGCAAGTGGTTCAATGCATTTCAATGCAAGAAACCCAAACAAGCAAGCAATTTTCACACCTTGATATTGTTCGGTTGGTGTTCACATTCAGTTTTGAGACCGGACCAAACCATCTGTAAAATATCATGCAATTACAACAGCTGCTAGTTTGGGGGCGCTGTTGCCTTACATGAACAATGACCAGAGAGGAAGTAAAGAGGAAACCGGCACATTGATTGGTCCAGCCGCTTTAGCCCATGGTGGCTGGGCCAGTTGGCCCGTGGCTCATGAGTAGCTACAAACAACTGCTATATATATAGTCTTCAGACCAGACATCAATAAGCACCTTTTTCACTACTTCTTCCTCACTACTCCACGTCTACCCACGAGATATTTTCCATCTTTTCTTTCTGCATCACATCACTTCACATCCTCCCCTTTGCTCTCATCCCACCCGCTAGAAAGATCGCTTATAAAGGAACCACTTCCTCACTACTCCGTGTCTTTACACGAGCCGTTTGCCAGGAGAAAACTAATGTCACAGGACTCTTGCTTTCTGTTCCGCATCTTTTTCAGATTCGCGCACCCAAATTGCATTGCGCTCCACGTCATGTCCCCTCATCCCGCCTGTTTGAAAGTCTGTTTCAAAGAGGACCAAGACCAGTGTTTTGAAGGGAACCAGATTCCACTGGAAAAATCCGGAACTGAGTTCGGGTTGTGTTCACATTTTACCAAACAAAACAGACTTTCCCAGAAAGTCCCCAAAGAAAACTCTGGTTTATTTGTAGAATATGAAACATGCAGAGCCATGAGTTCCTCCCGAAGAGGTTTACTAAGTGTTCCTAGAGTCAGAACAAACCAGGTGAAGCAGCTTTTAGTTCCTACGCTATTCAGTTGTGGAACAAAATTCACCTGAAGACTGCTGATGCACTACACTCCTTTTAAATCAGGACTTACATCACTGTTGTTTGCACAGGCCTCCCATTAAACAATACAATTAACTTATTTTATTGTCTTTGTCTTAATATGTTTGCTTTATTTGTTCTCCAGAGTATGCCTTCTCCATATTTCATTGATTTCCTTGTAAACACTGGAAATTGCCTTGAGTCTGAATGGTGCTGTAAAAATATATTTGCCTTGCTTATATTACAATACACCAATTTTGCACTGTGTTCATTCCAGCTTCACTTTAATTGTTTGATTATACATTATTGTTTATTCATTTATTTTTACCCACAGCTGCTGACTGACTTTTAATTGGTGCATCAGTTCACAAATAAATGAAAATAACTCTCCTATAACTTGCAAGACACTCAGCAAGTTGAAAGTCCTCCGCTTATTTACATTGACGATAACAAATTGCATGAAATAAAGTTCTTTCCTCTCAATAAACCAGTTTCAAATAAAATACAATGCACCAATAACAAACACATGGGCAAAATACATTCAATTAAACAATTAATCCAAAAGCACATTAAACGCAACAATTTCACACTTCGTTAAATCAACAATAAAAATTGTCACAGCAGGATAAATATATCCACCCTCAACCAGCGGACTGAGAGCCGCAGGGCATGACGTAAAAACATGGAGCGATTTCTTAAAGGGACAGCACAGGTATGATGCTACAACAACAAAAAGGTGAATAAACTAATTAAGAAAGTAACACCACTATATATAATCTGGATTTCGGGGAATTTCATAAAGAAATACAAATATAAATTAATTAAATTTTAGACCTGGAAACATAAGGTGCCTCTCATCCTCTTTGTCTGGAAAATTCGATTGGTCCTTGGATGATCACCAATCACCCCGGAAAATTTCATGCAATCAAAGGGTGAGTTGGTTTTGCGAAAAAGTTATACACTGACTAAAACATAACCTTCTCGGCCAACTTCGTTGGCAAAGGTAATAATCAGTTTTCTGATACTCTGGGTTTGGTTCATATTACTATATATGATGTATCATCATTAAAATGAAAGCTGCAATCAGAATTGAACGGGTCCTCGCTACTTCTGGGAATCCGGCTGAGGCTGTCACCTGATAAGTGGACAGATGTGACAAAATGAGGTCTCTACCTGAAAGTATGGTGAACCTGTGGTGGTTGAAGGAAAGTTGAAGGAGTTTATCTGAGTAGAAATGTAAGAAATGTCATGAACAGAAAAAGGTTGTGTCCAGTTGATGTGAAGCTGCTGTTGGAATGAAGTTTGATTTGGGTTTAACGGCAATTTGCATCCATAAAGTTGCATGACCATCACCTGCTGGTTCAGCCTACCTTGATTGTTTTCCACATCTCTTGTCGTCCCTGATGACTGTTTCCTGGGTACAGTCAAATAGTCCCTCCTATCTCCTTTCCTTGCTATTTTTCCACTTTCGTACAACCTTTCTTGAACAAAACTCTTATTTTGATGCATATATGTTGATAATAAACCAAAGCTGCTGAAACTGTGAGTGAACTTGTTTCAAACTATTCTCCAGTCAAATGTTGTCAGTGGTTCTCGGTGTGGTGGAGGGAACATGAGAGTAATCTTACTTCTGTAGGGTGAAAAAATTACACGTGAACAATCCAGCCAGTGTATCACTTGGTAAAATGTGCTGGTTCATGTTATACCTGCAATATTTGGTTTATTTCTACAATAGCATTCTTGAGTCAGTTGTAATCTCAGTCTGTATTGTCGAACATATAAAGTCTCAGTTGGACCAATAGCAGGTGAACAAGCTGTAAACAAAGTCTAGCTCATGGCAGCTGCTATGAGTTCCACTGGTGGATAGAAATACCGAACAATAAGTTCATATTTGCAAAATTCAAACAATAGCAATGTTCCATCTTACCTGCGAAGAGTAATCCTACAGTCCGCCGATTTGTACAGAAATATGCCACACGGTGCTCTGATGTCTTGGATTTTCTGCTGCTGCTTCGGCTGCTTCGGGATGTGACAACCGGACCAAGATGGCGACCGTATTTCCTGCTCCGCGGCAGCGTATGCGGCGTCTACTCTTGTCTGCGGTCGGAGGTGTTTCTTTTTAAAATGGATTTCCGTTTCCGGTTAGACAGGAAGGCCTTCCGGTATCGATGTCGCAATAGAGTGTTCTCCTCTCGGACGCTTTTAGGTGTCGTCTTGCTCAGAAAGCTTCACTTTTCGCTCAAATACCATGGGGATCGAGGAAGAAGCCGACCGGACGCTCTTCATCAGAAACTTGGACACGAGAGTGTCGGAGGAGCTTTTGTTCGAGTTGTTTTTACAGGTGCTGTTAGCATAGCATAGCAAAGCTAAGCATAACATCCACACGGCGTTATTGATAAAACATAGTGTTGTCACAGTGAAATAATCCTCGAGAAATCATGTGGAGGGGAGAGTGGTTGGTTTAATCCCCAATCGCAAGTGTCTGTTCTCACGACGAGAGCAGTTTCGATTGTTCGCTTCAGTCATTCAGAGCAGCGAGTTCGCTAATGTTGGCAATGGTTGTTTTCAAATACCTTAATCCTATCTATGTGTTTTTGTTTACAGGCAGGACCGCTCATCAAAACAAAGATTCCAAAAGACCCTGATGGGAAACAGAAAACATTTGGTTTCGCCGTTTATAAACATGAAGTCTCCGTGCCTTACGCGATGCAGCTACTGGACGGGTCGCTGTTGTATGGGAAAAACATCCACGTTCAGTTCCGATCGGGTGAGCTGGTTTTATTCTTATAAGCGGAATCAAACATTTTACAAATAAACTTGTAGTATTCATCATGACTAAGTACTTACTAACATAGCCATGACATCGGATTGGTCTTTGTTATCATAGCTAAAAACAAGGTATGTAAAACTTGTATGTGGGGAGTTTACGTGATTATGGTCCATTCAAATAAAACGGCATTTTGTTTGAGTTGAGCATGAAGGGAAAGTGAAAATGTCTGATTACAAATCTAACATATGCTGAGAAGATCTGCTTCTGTCAATACATTTCTGAATATCAAGACTTCGCCTTCATCTGGATGCAGTGCCAGCTGTTCACCAGAGGATGCAACATTGAGCATCTTAATGTAAAGCAGCTGTTACAGCTGATAATATCGTTCTTGTTGAAAATCTATCAGAAAAATGCCATTATAGAAATGTGCTCCCATTAGTCTTATGACTACTGCCGTATGCAGTATCCATGTTCCAGCTCGCTAAAGACTGCATCAGTCATATTTTACTCATGTTTAGCATGTAACCTTGCTTCTTTTTTTCAACTTTGAAATTGATAAGAGGCATAGCTACTGGTCTACACACCATCACATGACCATTTTCAGTCCACTTGCATTCATTTGACTGATATTTACTGGTCAAGGAAAAACTAAATAGTGGTTCTTTAATTATGTCTGCAGACTGTGATGAATGGCTTGTAAATTGAATTAGAAACATGGGGCTTAAATGTTGTCTTGCCTTAAAAAAAAAAAAAAAAAGCTTTTTTTATCATTTATATTATATTATTTTGTCTAAATATCGTCCAGTGTAACTTGAAACATTCAGAGATTACATTTTCTGGTTTGTATGGCTTTTAAAACCACTTCAAATTAATAAGAGAAACGTATATGTAGCTGGAGACGTTGCCTGTGTCTTTGTGGTTCTTTATATTTAGTAGAAATCAAATGTTTAATTGAAATAGATGAGGCAGAAGACTACCTCTGATAATGTTTTTGGCAAAACATAGAATAAAAAGTGAAGTCCTCTCGCTACAACAGTTATTTTGACCAATGTTAAACAAAATACAGGACAATAAATATATAAAAATTTTAGTATTCTTGTGCTGCATTTTTGTTGCTAATTAAAACAGTTCTTATTCAACATTTTAAAAATATTTTTCTGGTGTCTTTTTTACAGGCAGCAGTCACAGCAGCAGCCCGGGAAACTCCAAAAATTCAAGTCCAGCAAATACCCCAGATCCCCATGGCCAGAGGTAAGAGTCTCACGAATGGCTTAGCTGGTATTGTCAGTAGCATTAAGTCTCCCAATTGATCTTTAGCCTTCTTTCCAAATTGATCTATAGTGATATCTACCTTAATATAGAATTTGGTTATATAGTCTGACACCCGAAGAAACAAAATGAGTCAATAGTTGAAGCTAGAATTTACTTTATTAACTGAGTAAACGTTTTGTAATGACACTGGAAACCTACAAGAGCAGTAATGAACCTTACAACTCGTACAAACATTCCCCAGCTTTGTTCATTTCATCAGTGTTGGTTAAATTTTTTGGGAACTACTCCCTTGACCATTGTTTTTTTCTAAACAACTCATTGAAATAACCGAAATCAAGTTTCTAATATCAAATTCACAGGACAAATGTTTGACAGTCTATATTCCTAATTAATTGATGCTAATGAGCATTGAATGGGAACGAAGGTATGATGTTCCATCCATTATATTTCAGCTCCTTTTCAATAGCTTCTCATATGACACCACTGTACTGAAAGTGCAGATCCTGTCGATTGTTGTTGTGGTACAGACCCTCTCGCGTTGCCCAGAGGAGCATTAGTGCCACCCAGTTCAGTAACACTTGTTGGGGGCGCTTACTTTCACCTGAGTTAGTGTGGACCAAACTGTAAATGACCTGCGGTCGTTTAATGTCGTCGCTTTCACGCAGACATTTTTTCAATACAGCTAAAGTCTATTTATTTTTTCTCTCCAAAATTAAAACTTAATAAAAGTGACTAATGGGTGAAGCAAAATCTAGAACATGGTAAAAGGCAGATAATTCGATGCAATTGAGCTACACTGCTAATCTCTATCCTGACTTGCTGCTAAGAATGAGATGTTATAAATAATCCCGCTTTACCAATCTGAATATCATAGTGTGTCTGCCAGCTCATAAACTCAGCTCCTAACTAAATATAGTAGCTAAATAAATCAACAATGTTTACACAACAACGGTGCTCAGAGTCACTAAAAATGAATAATTTTTTTAACAGCTTCCAGGGTGCAACTTTTCGAAAATGCGCCATGTAAACAGGGGAAACCGAACATTTCTCAAACGCTGGTGCTGCGAATACGTGTGCTTGAAGTTCAACAATAACAAACAATGAATTCATGTTAGGGCTGCAATTCAAGATCATTTTACGAATGTATTAATCTATTGATTAGTTTTTAAAATCTTCACCAACTAATCAATGGCTACATTAGCTGAGAAATATTTTTATAGTCGATTAAGTTGATTGGTTGTTTCAGCCCTCTTCCATGTGCTGTCAATCTTGACTTAAGCAGCCCTTCTTCAATAATGTGTACATTTCCTACACCATCACCTTGATCACATGAAGCTATATGTTTTATTCCCCCTCATATGCAGCGAATACTGAGAAGGCCAAGCCGGTGAAGGAAGATGGTTTAAAACACTCAAATGTTTACGTGTATTTGTGGGTGGTTGTGTTCCATACACTCAGCACCGACTGGTGGCACCACATAAAGGCATTACAGTTTTCAATAGCGATCATTTTCAAACGCAAACCCCAATGGCATTTCCAGCCAATTATTGTTGTGTGAACGGGGAATAAGAAAGTTTTATCTTCAGTCATATCGAGACTAAGGCCATGTTTAACTTCTTCAGGTGAAGATAGAAGGCTTGCTTTGCATTTTATGTGGGGCTAGACCCGAATATCTGAATATTTGGTTGTTATGGTATCCGGATATTAATTTGGGGACCTGAATCATGTGAAGCTCCTTTCAGCTTAAGTTTCACTTTGACTTTACACTGAAATGGACCTGCTGCTTCACAAAACCGGCTTCTGCAGCCACATACCACCTGTATATTCGGTCGCTTCCACAAAGCACACCCCATATTTGTGACTTGACTTTTTGTGTTTCAAAGTGTTGTTGCAGACTATACGTCGCCACATCTGTGTATGTTTTCTATTTTCACCATTTAGTCTCATGTTAAAACTGCTGGAGTGTGAACTGAACCAGTGCGGGTTTTTAATTTTCATTTCAAATTTGTCCCGAACAATAATAAGACCACCAAGTGAACACTGCTTTCTTATAGGCCAAGACAATATTGTCTTTTGGTAACTCGGTTTATTCATATTTAATGTCTTGGTCAAATGACATTATTGGCCATTTAACTGGCACTAAACCTTATACTTGTGTTCTTAAAGAATCATCTTTCTTAATGATTTTATTTGATTTCTTCCTTGTTTTCACACTCATGCCTGCCGCCTCGACTCTAAAATTAGAACTCTGGCAAAATCTGTGGCATTAAATAGGATTTAGTTGCTCTGTGTTTGCACATATAGAGGACTCAGTGTGCAATCCTTTCCACGTTTCATGCCAAATGTGCTGCAGCTGTTTTGGGCATTTGGTGGAAGAGTTGGTAATGTTGGCCTTAGGTTTAAATTAAATGCTTTAATGTCAATAAGATTTGGCTTCTAGTTTTTTCATTTTGTCGTGCTGAACTTTGAGCTTTATGTTATGTCTTTTCAACAACTTGTAATCATGCTTGTGGGCAATAGTCACAATGTCAAGGACGGGGAATAAGACCAACTCATGTGGTCACCAGTCTATACAAGGCTTTCACTACATGCATACATAAAACAACATGGTCAGACTATCACAGAGACCCATTTCTGGCAGTACTAGTCTGTTTGACTTTCAATCTGTAAAGACAGATTTCGTCATTTTTTTTAAATACTGTCATTGTTGTTGCATATTTAGTTTCATGTAGATACAAACTGTCAACATATTTGAACTTGATCAGTGAGTTGGCAGGAATCTACAGAATCTGTGCTTTCATTCTCCAGTTGACTTTATCTTCGGTGCATATCGCCTGTCTTTATCTCGTCCGATATAAATGTAAGGGCACATTTGCCTAAATGATGGATTGAGCATTTCCCATGAGTTAAATCCCATAAGTTGACTTCAGTTCTCCTCATCACAAATGTATTTGTTATTAGTCGTTTGTAACATGGTTTTGATTAGCTAATGTCACTGCTTTGAATTCATGCTTAAAATTCCCTTCTTTCTTTTTTTTCTTTCCCCCCCATCTGTTACACAAAGCTTTACCTTTGACTCCAGCAAATAAATACTTTGATGTCTATGTCTTGGAGAAAACTCTACCTGTTGCCTAATATAGAGAGAAAACCTGACACTTTCGATGTCATGCGTCATTTACGTTTATGTATATTCTGCTTATAATTTCTTGTTGAACTCCCACAAATCAGTCAGAGACAACCAAAGGACTGCACGTGGTCACTGGACCATACTGTAGCCAGGTCTGGCCTCTATTGTTTTGGATTGTCTGAGACGCAAGTTCCTGATGTTTGCATAAGATGTAAACTTATGGAAAGCACAAGTGAGTCTGAAGTCACTCTTCCTTTGTACAGTCCTTGAGCCCAGCAGAAGCTTATGTGTAAATGGTCACCTTTGATACCCTGTTTACATGACGTTTCAAGCAAAATTGAACCTTCAGTGACCCAGAGCATCATCGTGTTAATGGACACCCAAAATGCAATGAAAACAATATATATATATTTTTTCGTAAATGTCATGTAAATAAGGCTTCAGTTCAGGGGGTCACATACAGCCCATCTGGGATCTCACTGGGGTCAGAATATTAAAACGACAATAAGGACAACCTCAGTTTTCACACAGATGTTTTCACAAACTCACCAGTGTGACTTTCTTGGTAATGTTTAAATAGATAGTAATTTTTACTATATAACAATGGCAATCACTGCCATCAAGACAGGTTTTAGACATCTGTGTGTTGATGGTGTACGACTCCATCCAGCGCTGATAACAATCCAATCCTGACTGATTTTGTTCAGAGAGACTGGATTGACCTCATGTCAGTTTTGCTTTGAGTGTTCATTGTAGCGGTGAGGCTGTATGGTCAAAAAAAGAAACGGAAAAAGCGACGGTGTTGTCACTGAGCTCGCTTCCAGCAAACTGTTGAACTTGGATCTCATGACAAAGACATCAACACTGAGAGAATGTGTCTTAAAAATGTGGGGAAAATGCATGAAAGTGTGACGAAAAAATACTTTAAGGGTTGAACTTGAAGAACATTGACCTGAGTTGATTGCTTTTGTGGTTCCTTTTTTTTTTTGTTTTTTTTTTGTTTAATAAAGTTTTGAACGTGGTTTACTTTTCTGTTGAAGGACCCCGGGGCAGTTCAGCTCTCCACCGTACAGTCCTCCACCCCAAACGCAGAGATCCTCTGATAATCTGCAGAAGCAGCTCATGGTAATCCTTTCTCAATTGTGTTCTTGGAATGCTGGCTAACATAGCATTGTTTTTGCCCGATTTAAGTGTTCAGCTTGAGTCAACTATGTTAAACATTTGTGTTTTCCCGCTTTTGTAGATGAACAACATCATGTGGCAGGTTCACATGAGGCAGCTGGATCAGCTGAGCAGCGGCTTGTCCAAGCCTCTGCAGCTGCAGTCCCCTGGTAGCCAAGGAAGGCAACACGACAGCGCCCCCTATAGGCACTATTCGTCTCAGAGCAGCAGCAGAGGCCAACGTTACAGCGGGGATGAGGCGGCTTCTGGTCGTCAAGGTCGCGATGGCTACCACCACCACCACAATGACAGGAGCGGCAGCCGTCACCATGACAACAGAGGAGGCAACAGACAATACGATGAGAGAGTTGGCAACCGCGGCTACCAAGAAAATAAATGGCGGCGATACTGAGATAATGATTTCTCGAAGAACTGAACAATTACAAAAACTATGTCGGCAAAATTCTTGTCTGCTCAGGTTCAGCGCAGTCTTCTCAGTAGGGGTTCATTAACTTATGCCTCAGAGCCATCTTTTGTTGACTTTTTAATGTATTTTTTAAAAAAAATGTACACATCTTCCATGTGAGTTTTTTTTCTCACAGATTCTGCACATATTTTGAGGGGAGGGAGTGTGTAGTCAGTTGAGCAAGGACAAAAATCTGATATTATTGGGAGCCATTTTTGGAAGACAAGCAAAAAAAAGAAGTTGTTTAAAAAGTTTCGGTATTTGTCTGTTTTTATGCAATTAATTGTTAAAAGGTGCTGTCTAGATTACACACATTTTTTTCAGGGACTTTGCAAAGGAAGAACAATTTTCAGATTCCACCAGCGACACTTTTACTACTCTAGGGAACCGACCTTTCTTATTGTTTGATCTGTAGACCTTTCTCTTTCCCAGAAGTGGACTTTCTGTTATTTTTTTAATTGTGACCTGTAAAAACAATTTTAAAAGCTGAACATTTTCACTGATAAAGCTGCCATCAATGGAGCCTCCTGTTGTCTTTCATGTGGCTACAATACAAATTCCCAGGTCTTGGCTGTACATCAGGAATGCTATTTACAGCTTTTGTGTATGTGACCGAGTTAACCAAGTAAGCTATTGTATGTTGGTGCGACATGCTGTAATGCATGCCCACATTGCCTTAGCCGCTCCTATAAATGGACAGAGTGTAACTAAATATGCTTGTGCAGCGGGTTGTAGCATAATCTACAGGTGGCGCCACACACATCCTTTTATTGAATCAATTAAGATGGTAAATATAACTGTGCCACATGATCAGCTCCTACGTTTGACCTTTCTATTTAGGACACTTTCATGTCTTCTCCCCTTCTGTTCCTTTGATAACATGCAATTAGGTTGAAGAGAAGGACGCTGGTTTTGCTCAAATTGCAAACGTGGAAAGAAGCGTCGCTATTGTCTCGTCCCAGAATTAGCAGCACTTTGATCTGTGCATCAGCCTTTCATTAACAGTGCCACAGTCAGTGCCTCTGTTCCGACTTGCTTTATAACAAAGTGGTGATCAAATCCCTTAATGTCCGCGTTGAGGTCATAATCTACCCTTCCGAAAGTGCTTATGGTCCAACAGCAGCTCCAGCAGCGCGGTATCGACAACTACACCCCTCTCCCAATAAATCTGCCGGTGTCCAAAAGTGGAGCTGCATTTGCACCCTGTGCACTAAGCTCCTTGTCTTGTCGGTAATCTGCCCCGTGTCTGATTGCATCCTGATGCTCCCAAATCGCTCTAATAGAGAGTATCCTCTGTTCGGTGTCAGTACTAGGAAGGCCCTTATTATTGCTGCGCTCCTGGCCTGGGCATAGCTCGTTTAATTGCTTGATCTCGCTGGCGTCTCCAGCCCTGGAGCGCGCGGATTAGAGAGGCCACTCGGTAGCCGCTGCTGTGTGGACTTATATAGAAGCGTGTCTCCTGAAATGATCCACTTCCAAACACCCAGAACCCCTCCTCCTTTCCCCCTTCCCCCGTAACAGCTCGAGACAAAAAAACCACAAGTGACACGACTACACGACTGATGGTCGTGATGGTCGGAGCCACCCCAGGTTGTTGGGTTCATTGGTTCCGTGGTATCCGGGCCTATAATGGCCATATTCTGTCTTTTATTGCGTCTTGGTCACCTAATAAACAGGAAAA
This sequence comes from Blennius ocellaris, assembly GCF_963422515.1. NCBI lineage: Eukaryota > Metazoa > Chordata > Actinopteri > Blenniiformes > Blenniidae > Blennius > Blennius ocellaris. Next base: position 15,275,993 of record NC_137651.1, read on the forward strand.
TATGACCATGCTTTTGGACTTGCACCATAGACAAGATTACTTGGCATAACCCATTTAATTTGTCAGAAACTTTGGAAAAAGCGGGCTTATGAACCTTTGTCGACACGGTTCTTGGTGCGCTCCGCACTCAGAAGGTGAACGCATTATTACGCGCACTACACGCGCGACTCGGCTGCAGTTGTTCTTGTCTCCTCTTTGATCGAGCCATCAAGAAAAAGCCAGGCTCTTTTTTTTTTTTCTTTGCAGGCCTCCTTTATTTCCTTCCTCATAATCTTGCACAACTTTGAACACGGCAGCTTTAAACCGCGAGCGGGTTAAATGCATTTCCAGTTGGGATATTCACTGTTTCCTTCATAGGATAGCTCAATTTTAAAGTTCATACTGTCCAAACTGTCAATAGCGAGGGTTCCTGAAAGAAACCATCTTCATTATATGGACAAAAAGAATGAGAAAAGTCCTTTTTTTCCTTTTAAATGAAGGCGATAAAACACGTTTAATTCAGTCTATTCTTGTTGATCTCTTCACCCTGAAGATACTTGTTTACAAGGATACACGGCTTTCATTTGTACTTTGGGTTATAACAATATAGGGCAGACTGTACATTAACTATATTAAAAAAATAAGAATGTAGTGGCTTTTCTTTAAGCTACATCGCTACAACCTATTTTTTATAACTTCATACCACAGCAATATTTTTGTTTTTTATTTTTCTTTACGATTGATTCACTAATGTAATAATAATAGAAATGACACGATATTGATAAAGACTGATGTTTCCTAAAATGAATAATACTTAAAAAAAAAAAAATAAGGATACATATTCGTACAAAACATTTGGGAAACTCAATTTTAGTTGCATTAAGTGAACAGGCGAGGTTGAACAATCTGTGAAAAATTAAAGTATTTAGGGTTAGGGTCTTCTTTAAAAAAAAAAGGATTTTCTACTGTGGAATCAAATCCATTTGGTAAAAGAAAAGATTAAAAGTTTAAAAAGAAAGAAAACCAGCATTTATATTGCATTTCTCCCAACTTGATTTTCTATTTAGTATCCCATAGTGCGCATTGGAGTTTAAAAGAAATGAAAGAAAAAAAAATGATAATTGTCTGTGAAATAACTGCGCTTACAAGAAAAGAAAAAACTGTTCTGGGATAGTTGAATATATTTACTAATTTCGCCGAACCCATAAACTGAGAATTTCCTAAAGTTTATAAGAAAAGTACCGATCTCTCATTAAAGGTTCGACGTGTGTTTTAAGATTCTAAATCCATTCTTGAAGTTATTATTGTTTTTAAATTATGATCTTAACTCTGTGAATTGATTTGATTGTTTAAACAACGCGCGACTGGGAAAGATCAGTTGGTGTGGAATTTGTTGAGACAACATAGGGTTGTATTTGCAAAAAAGAAAGAAAGGGAGAGAGAGAGCGAGAGAGTGAGAGAGCGCAGTGTGTGATCTGAGGGATGGTTTATATAGCGGTGGGTGTGCGCTCAGACCTTCAGTCACTTCTCGTCTCACTGTGGGGCTGTGCGCAGCTCGTGTTGAAGGCTGATCCTTACCACGGCACTTCAGGGAAAGCTAAACTGAATTTAACAAGATAAACAATGACTTATTGAAACGCATGAACTTCAGCAGTCGCCTCTCCAGACGGTTCAACCGGCACAAGCTTAGACATCCCCGAAGAGACGTGCAGTGGAGAGAGTTTAGCGCGCGGCGCACAGAGACAGATCATGCACTGTCAAGCCGAGCTGAGGCTCTCCTCCCCGGGGCAGCTGAAGGCTGCCAGGCGGCGCTACAAGACTTTCATGATTGACGAGATCCTCTCCAAGGAGACTTGTGATTATTTTGAGAAGCTCTCTCTCTACTCCGTGTGTCCTTCCCTCATTGTGCGACCAAAGCCTCTTCACTCGTGTACGGGTAAGAAACTATTCTTTTTTCCCTTCAATTCAGGAAACTATTATGAACATGAAATACACAAGCTGTATCATTTTCTTGGCCTATCAAAATTGTGCCATATTTATCAGTCTGGTCATATTATTAATTACATGTGGTGAAAATGTGGTTGGTTTAAACACATATGAGAGAAACTAAAATTGAAAGTCTTCACTCAAGTGTATTCCGGGTTTTATTAATTAATTTGGTGCCATCAAGTATTTTTTTTTTAATGATCACGCTTCATGCATTGTGCGTCTGTAAATGCACAATGTAAACATTACGCGCACAATTTACGCAAACTATTTCGGATTTTGGATTGGCGTATTGAGTAGTTTAAAATCAATTTGAATCAATTGTGTCTATCTCATGTTATTACACCAAAACATTTATATGTTTCGTCGGTATTTCCCGTCATAAAGCTGCATCTAAGTTTTAGGAACAGAAGTCACGGAGTCAATGCTTCAGGACTTTTGTTTGATAAGAAAAATAAACAACTGGACTGACAAGTTTGCTTAGCACAAAAGTCAACAATAAGAACGATCGATGAAAATCTCACCCCAGAACACGGGTAAGATTTGGATCTCATCAACTTCTGGTTTTATAAATGATATGGCCAGACAAAGGCCTAATAATAATGAATAATGAGTTGTATCGGCTATTGCGGTGTGACATGACCAAAAAACCAAATCTTGTATTTTGAATGATATTAGTGTGTATGTTTTCAGGTTCAATAGTGCGTTGACGCACCGTAATATATTCCATTAGTGCACCTTAAAAACACTGCTTGATTAAAATAATGCAATTGAGAGGAAAACATATTTAAGTAAGTTTTCCCCTCGCCCCAAAATAAAAAATAAAAAAAACATAATGTCAACAGCTGTTTTTAATTTTTCACATTTTTCTTTTAAAAGCCATTTGCTCAAGGTTCCCTGTCCCCCGTTAGATAGATAGATAGATAGATAGATAGATAGATAGATAGATAGATAGATAGATAGATAGATAGATAGATAGATAGATAGATAGATAGATAGATAGATAGACAGATATGGATGTAGTTGTTTAGATGTGCACTTCAGACGGTAATTAACGACATTACAATCCACTGAGGGGTTTCTTCCCGAATCCAAAACTCCTGTTCGAGTCTTCATGGTAAATCCTGACAAATCTAAACAACTCAAGAGGTCATTGCGCACCAGTAACCATTAGGATAATTGCTCTAAAGTCCGAAATAATAGCCACTGCGGTCTGATGATGACAGCGATGGGTGGATAAAAATAGGGAGGGGAGCAATTCCCTCATCTGTCTGAAATGGCTTGGTGTGTGCTAGAAGGCACTATGACTGGGCTTTGGCACCCCTCTGTTTGGGCGGATAGAGTAACCCGCCCTGCATATCGGAACACTGTGCCCACCACTTATTTGTAGCAGCGGGGGTGTGAGACACAGTATATTCACCAACATCAATGGCTTTTGGTGCTTGATATAGAAGCTCGCAGGCTTACAGACAGGGAGTTGGCCCCGGTGTGGCCCCTGAACAGTGAAAGTTGACTTCTTCATCCTGCAAGGAAAGTGATGTTATGACCTAATCCTGCCAGAGGAGGCCGCTGGAAGACAGTGTGGGAAAATAATGTGACTCGGTGTCCAGTGAGTTGTTTGCCACTCTAAAAACCTCAGCTGAATCATCTTTTGGTGATGTTTAATCTGTAGTATTTTCTGTAGTGGACTGTTCTTCTGATTGGCCTGTTAGATGAAATACAAACCGTCATTTAGTACAGTGAAAATAACTAATACTCATGGAGTTAATTCCCTGTCAGTTGCAGGGGGAGGGGGTGGGGGATCAAGCACAGTGAGCCTTGACCTGGTGCGGAACAGTGAGCGATGTAATGGCAGGTTACAATATTTCATTTGGCATCCTGTCTCTCAGCGGGACCCAAGGCAGGGCTTTTAGTGGGGCTTTCTGGAAGAGGTGAGAGCGATTAAGATCAACTGTGGCATAATCTCACCTGACAGCGTAATGAAAAATAGAACACACACACACACACACACACACACACACACACACACACACACACACACACACACACACACACACACACACACACACACACACACACACACACACACACACACAGGAGTGTGTGCTGCCTGCCTGAGGGGTGAGTCCTGAATTGGTGTGGGGTTTACCCTGGTAAATCAAGTGAGCAACAGGGTTTTCAATGCATCTTAAGGTCTAATCTACCACCAACAATAAAGAGTCTTATTAAGAATAAAGGTGACTTAAGGAGGTTGATTACACACACACACACACACACACACACACACACACACACACACACACACACACACACACACACACACACACACACATGTCAACACACACAATCACGTATGCACGCAAGTATACATCAGACAATACTTGCACACTTCTCCTATCTCCGGATAAGGATTGTGTTTGACAGCCTGTCATCTACGTGCTCTCCTCACTGTCATCATATTCTTCTTTCTCTGAAATGCGTAAGCCATAAATCAGTTCTAAAAACAGTTTGTGCTGCAGGATCGTTTCCGCTGTCACTTA